>NW_026559336.1:0-32759 GCF_022539595.1 Amphiprion ocellaris | reverse complement strand
TTTACGCCTCTCAGTGTCTGCAGTTAGTTTAGCTGAATCAATGCAAAGATATTTCTATTTTTCTACATGACAGGAATGTCAGTGAAATCCAAATGCTAAGAATAAACAAGTGATCTGCCTGGTCACAGATCCCACTTTAATCCAAAATAAAGACTTTGCAAGGAAATGAACTTGAAATATGAGCCACCAGTAAAAGTTGTGATCAGACAGAAGGGCCTGTATTTTATCTTTGGAGAAGTTTAACATGTAAGTTTGTGCAGCTGATCAGTGGTGAGGCCTGTGGATGACTGGAGATGTGTGTGGACACTTAGACGAAGCAGCAAATGTGTTGAAAATGAGTTGTCTTCTCAGAGTCTTGAAGATGTTTTGTCAGAGCTAAGAAAGAAGTAAGAGATCCTGCAGGTGATTGTTGAGTGGTGTTGAGGAATTTGAATGTAGAGGAATAGCAAAGACATTTTGAAGATATTTAAGCCATAAGTTGTATTTTATTTGTTTGCTGTTCTCTCCCATTTGTAGTGAAGAGAAGTGATTTGACATGAAGAATGTGATTTGTGTGGCTTTGAAATTGTGTTAAAATGTAAAAATGAGTGATGAGGAGAAGAGTGTGACTTTTTAGTATTGTGTTTTTTAGCGTGTTCTTTAAAAGTTGTGGGTAGATTATCTTCTTTTTTTGATTTTGTGGATTGTTTTTTTTTCTTTCAGTGTTGATGTCACCGCCTTGACGAATAGAAGAAAAGGGCAAAATTTGCCAAAAATCTTCGTGCCAGGGCGCCCGTGTGGCTCGGCGCGTTGGGCGGGCGACCCATGTGCGGGGGCTGGTCCCCGGCGCGGCTGGCCCGGGTTCGATTCCCGCTTGCGGCCCTTTGCTGCGTGTCTTCCCCTGACTCTTCTCCTGTTTCCTGTCTCTCTCACACTGCACCTATCCAATAAAGAGCCGATAAAAGGCCAAAAAAAAATAACTTTAAAAAAAAACTTCGTGCCTTCGTGCCTTCGTGCCTTCGTGCCTTCGTGCCTTCGTGCCTTCGTGCCTTCGTGCCTTCGTGCCTTCGTGCCTTCGTGCCTTCGTGCCTTCGTGCCTTCGTGCCTTCGTGCCTTCGTGCCTTCGTGCCTTCGTGCCTTCGTGCCTTCGTGCCTTCGTGCCTTCGTGCCTTCGTGCCTTCGTGCCTTCGTGCCTTCGTGCCTTCGTGCCTTCGTGCCTTCGTGCCTTCGTGCCTTCGTGCCTTCGTGCCTTCGTGCCTTCGTGCCTTGCTTATGGGTAAATCTCCTTGTTTTCCTTTTTCCCAGATCCGATCCAGTCCAGTCCAGTGACACTCCACACCACAGCGGGGATTCGAACCATGACCGTCCACATGACAGATACACACCCTCTGTGTGAGCTATCTGTCACACAAAGTCCCTGGTGGAGTTTGTTGTAATGATGGTTGCAAGAGGTTGTCATGCAGCCAAAGTGTAAAAAGAGCCTTGAGCTGGATTCCAACCAAGGACCTCCTGGATGAGAGGCAGATAACTTACCACTGCGCTATCCTTCCTACTGGGTGTAGCTGTTAGTTTTCGTAAATGATGGTACACAAAAGTATTAAGGAAGGGAAGATAATAAAGGTACTAAGGTACCGGGGAGGCAAAAAACTTACCTCTACACCACCTGTCCTACAAGATGTTGCTCTAACTTTGCTTAAATGATGCTATCAATTAGTACTGGTGCAACCAAACGACAAATAAAAGGTGTGAGTGGAGATCTGAATCATGTGAGGTTTGTTTCTGAGACTGAATACACCCAATCTCATCTGATCTGCAAAGCTAAGCAGGGTTGGGCCTGGTTAGTATTTGGATGGGAGACTACCTGGGAATACCAGGTGCTGTAAGCTTTTTACTTCTCCTCACAACCTGAACAACACACTGCTAGCAACAGCTATCAACTAAAACCTCTTGGTTTCTTTATTATACACTCTATGAGGTGGATAAGCTGCAGCTCATGCTGATTTATTGCTGCTTCTGGTTGGAGCCAAAGAACAAAGGCTTCACCTGTTGGAGCAGCTGATGTCCTGCAGCCTCTTCACCACAGAAAGCCTCTGACAGCTTCAATTCTTTACACTCTGACTGCAAGACACCAATCACATAGGAACATTTACATGTGTGGAACAAAGAGCTGAGCTGACACTCAACATATGTTTGAGCATTTATTGATAAAGACATTCAAACATGTCTAGAGATAGAACACCAACGCACGGTGTAAGAAAGGTCAGAACAGACTTCACCTGCTCAGGAAACTGAGGTCCTTCGGGGTGCAGGGAGCAATTCTGAGGACCTTTTATGGTTGTGTGGTGGTATCAGCCATCCTGTATGGACTGGTCTGCTGGAGCAGCAGCATCACGGCTGCAGACAGGAAGAGACTAAAGAAACTGGTTAAGAAAGCAAGCTCTGTCCTGGGCTGGTGTTAGACAGGAGGATGATGACAAAGCTGTTGTCTATCATGGAGGACATCTCCCACCCCCTGCAGGAAACAGGACCATCACCGGCAGCTCCTTCAGGGACAGACTGCTTCACCCACGATGTTTGAAGGAGGTCCATCCTTCCTGCAGCAGTCAGACTGTGTTCAATCAAGCCTGCTCCCAGTAGTTCAGATCACCCATGAAGTAACTGCAATAAAATGTAAATAAGTCAATATGTGCAATTTCACAGGGTTTTTTTTTTTTTACAAGCATTTCTATTTCTTCTCTAAGGAGAAAGCATCTATTTATATCTGTGCACTGAGTGCTGCTTTTTTTTTTTTTAACTTTTTTTCCTATCTGCTACTGCCACACTGAAAATTTCCCCACTGCAGGATCTACCTATCCATCCATCTATCTATGGTCCATCTACCTCCCTACCTATCTATCCATCCATCCATCCATCCATCCATCCATCCATCTCTCTCACAGGTGTGGGGGTTGATTCACCTGTTCTCAATCACCTTAATCCACGAAGGCCCGGTTCTTCATTCTTCCGCTCTCTGCCAGACCACAGACTTTGAAACCAGAACCTTTCTCCTACAATTAGTCTGGTTTCCCCTTTTTGTTTTCACCTTGGTTTAGTTATCCTTTCTGTGTTGGTTTTAGTTTCATTCGTTAAATAAACTCCTTGTAATCTTTGACCTGTGTCTGCAGATGTCCTGTGACACCAATGATCCCATCTGATATTTAGCATGTTTTCAATTATTGGTCCCATTTCTTAAAAAAAAAAAAAAAAAAAAAAAAAAAGCCCCCTGAAATCTGATCAGATAAATGAATGTGAAACTACTTGTGAAACACTGAAGGACAACTTCAGCATGTAAAACATAAATAAGCAAAGGCTGCAACTCGTGATTATTTTAATTTTAACTTAACTTTATGTGCTGTTCAAAAACTTTATTTTTTCTGCAAATGTGTAGTGATTCCAAATCTTGGTTATTGATCTCCTTGATTACAAAAAAATCTGTATCGACCCGGAAAAAAAACAAACATGTCAGGCACCCTATGATGTTAACTGTTTGCCTGAATGTTTTTGTTTAAAATCCTCAGTAATAACCTTTGACTGGTTGCTCTTAACCCTGTAAAACTCACTGCTGCAAAAATACAACATCAGCTTATTTTTTAATTACTATTTTCTATTATATATATCTGCACTTCTGTCCGTCCAGCAGATGGAGCCATGGAGCTGCAGTGAAGTGAAGAGCAGCACAAGGCAACCACCACTTCCATCCACTGACGCATTCAATTTGACTGACGCTAATGTTTTATTGACTTCCAACCACTAAACCAATATGATCACTGATGCACTGAGCTGAAGAAGTAATGTTACATTTCAAACATAACTGGGGAAATAACCAAAACTTCTTCCTTAGGAAAGGAGAAAGTATAAGCGTATAAAGGCAGTGCAAGAATAAATAAGAAAAAAACGGTGCAAAACTTGCCCATAGCATTATATACAGATGATTTTATTCTTAAAAAAAAAAAACAACAAACATGTAGAAGACTATATACAGAGGATCAGGTTTCAGGTATAGATAGATCGACAGTTGAATCCTTACTGTGAAAATATTTAAAGACATTGAACATTGTGCAATATAAGGTCAGTCAGCAGCCTCAGTTCATGCACCAAGAAAACTTTTATGCATTTTTTAAAAATAAAAAATTACATGTTTCTAAATTTTCTCCATTTACAAGGCAGGGAGATAACCGAAACTTCTTCCTTAATAGTTCCTGTTTAGTTTGTATGCTGTGGTGTCAGGATTACTACACGTGGAAATGAATATCAAATTAAAATCATTTCCATATCTTGACAAGTTGTTGCGATCACAAAGTAAATAAAGCTGCAAGCAGCGTTGGACGGGTCCTCGCATCCTTGCTGGTCGGCGAATCTGCGCACGTCCACCAGGCGGCGCTGCGACCGAGAGTGTATATTGGCCTATGGATGTGATCAGGGTCAGACTCTGATCACACGTAAAATTTCAGGCAGATCGGACCATGTCCAGGCTAGTTATAGAGCATTTCCTTCCAACCACCAGGTGGCGCTGCGACCGAGAGTTTATGTCGGCCTATGGATGTGATCAGGACTGGACTCTGATCACACCTGTAAAGTTTGAGGCAGATTGGAGCATGTTTAGGGCAGTTACACAGCAGTTGATGTTTCATGGCGAAGCATCAAAATTCACGAGGCCGCCATGGCCACGCCCTCAGACTTAAGGTGAGCATTTTGATAACTTTTGATCACCCATGCCTGGACTACATCCTGGCCGAATTTCAGCTCTCTCGGTGTTACCCTATGTGAGTTTATAGCTTTTGAAAATGTACAAAAATGACCCAAAATCGTCAAAACGTATGACATATAATTCAAAATGGCCGACTTCCTGTTGGGTTTTGGGCATGGCTGTCAATTACATTTTGGTGTGTCTTGACGAGTTACATATGCCTACCAAGTTTCATAATTCTAGGTGACACGTACTGGCCGTAGTAAATGTTTGAAATTTTCCAGGTGGCGCTATGGAGCCATTTTGCCACACACATGTGCAGTTTCCCTAAAATCTGAAATGGGTTGCCGGTCCAGATATGTGTGGTAATTTTGGCGAGCATTTGAGCATTTTTAACCTGTCAAAAAGTACTTTGTTTATTCCGGCAACGATACGTTGCCACGGCAACAGCGTTTTATGAATCGTCAAAATCTTCACACTGTGCCATCGTCAATGTGTGGTCACTCACCTGACCAATTTTCAGAATCATATGACAAAGTATCAGGCAATGGCACGTGCAAATGTAATGACAATTTCTTCCTGTTGCCAATAGGTGGCGCTATGAGTAACCATGTAAAAAAAAAAAAGATACACTCTGTCACTTCTCACAGGGACTTTATTTAAAATTTTATTACAAACTGTCAAAAATACCAACTTGAATTTAAAGTGGAGCTCTTCACCAAAATGGAACCTTAAAGTATGAAGAGAGAGATTGAGAGAGAGAAAGATAGAGAGAGAGATGCATAGATGATCAAGAAAATAAAAAGAGCTGGAATCAGTTAAGGTATAGTTTTAAAGCTAATGTGACCTCATCGATCTGTCCCTGCTGTCCCTGCAAACATGTCACTTATTTAGCAGCATTTTGCTGCATCGACTTGCAGGCTTTTAAGCGTTTATTCGCGCAATTTTTCTGCGCCCCCCTTTCGTTTGGGCCGTTTCTCCATCTTTGCTCCTCTCCACTTCCGGCCAACTCAAACGGTAAAATTTGATGACTTTGGTCAAGAGGCCGGGGAGGGGCGGGCCGAGGAGGGCTGAGAGATTTCATTGGATTAGTCCAATGTCCTTCAAGAAAATCAACCAATGGGCCGTCGCGATCGACAAAAAGGATTTATATATGATGGTTAAATTATGACACCCCCTGTGCCGGCCCAAAAATGTGCTTCGGCCCACCGGGCATCGCCCGGTACGCCAGATGGCCAATACACCCCTGGTTGGGGTTAAAATGTTGTCAGAAGAAGAAGAATCAAGAAAGAAACGACATAACAAAATGCCATTAAATCAAAGGGAAAAAGTTGAGACAAGAAAACATTTATAAAATAGGAAAATATAAAAGTCGAAGTAATTTAAGGAGTTTATTTAATAACTAAAGATGTAACTTTGTAAATAAGTGTTGTAGTCTATTTCACTTATTTGATCGATAGGTGTAGTGAGAGACAGGCAGACAACGGGGTAGAAATAAGAATGAGAGCAATTCATACAGCACGGGGTTACTAACGGGAATCGAACCCGGGCCTCAGCGTTGGGGGACCTAGTACATGCGTGAGTGGCTTAACCTGTAGAGCTATATGGACACACATGTTATGTGCCTTTAAACGTGTATTCATCCAATAGAAAGTCTAGGGGTAGGGTTAGGGTTACAGAGGCAGGTCCTGACAGTAGCAATGTACAAAAATATGGGTATTAAATTTTACATATTTCCATAATTTAATATTAAGTCAAACTAGCCAAAAAATTCTTAAAATGAATGTGGGGTTTTCCCGGTGAATTTTGGCCGTGCTATATAGACCGGCCAAAATCCAACGGGAAAACCGGGGATTAATTTCTCTTAATATTCGGCTGCTTCGTTTGGACATTAAAAATAAAATTGTATTAATATTTGTTAACCCTATTTTTGTTATACAACTGTAAGGACCTGCCTTTCTAACCCTAACCCTACCCCTAGACATTCTATTGCATTTATACATGTTTTAAAGCACATCACATGTGTGACCATATAGTTCAACGGGTTAAGCCACTGACGTTTGTACTAGGTCTCCGACGCTGAGGCCCGGGTTCGATTCCCGCTCGCAACCCCGTGCTGTATGATTTGCCCTCATTCTTATTTCTACCCCGTTGTCTAGCTGTCTCTCACTACGCCTATCCAAACAAAAAGTGAAAGAAACTACTACACTTATTTAAATAGTTAAATGTTTCTTTACAAAATAACATCTTAAAGACAATAACACTTTTACTAGGAATTAAACACAATTTACTATTAAAACTTTAAATATACAATTACACATTAAAATCTACTACAAGTTCTTTGTACATCAAAGTGTGAAAAATGTCAATTTCCTGCTACCACAAGGTGGCGCTATGACTGTGAATGTATATAACCACATGGATATTGTCAGGCCTGGACATTGATCACACATGTCAAATTTCAGGCAGATTGGACCATGTACACTTCCTGTTTCATGGCGAAGGATCCATTTTTTTGGGAGTCGCCATGGCCACGCCCTTTGAAATGAAATGAACATTTTGATAATTTTTCATCAGGTCGCGTGTTTGCATATATTGGCCAAATTTGACGTCTCTCGGACTTATCCCCGATGAGTTTTTAATTTTGAAAAATTTACAGCTAATTCAAGATGGCCGACTTCCTGTTGGTGTTAGGGCGTGGTCATGATTGACTTTTTTGGGTTTCCTGATGTGCTGAATATGCAAACAAAATTTTGTAGCTGTACATGAAACATCGTGCAAGTTGGCCTAATGACCACATTTTCAATTTTCCAGGGGGCGCTATGGAGCCATTTTGCCACACACATGCGCAACTCCCATAAAATATCAAATTTTTCACCAGTCCTGATGAGCATGTCAAGTTTGACGCGTTTTGGGGTATGATAAGGCCGCCAAAAAGGCAATTCAAAAGACGGGAGAATAGTGAAGAATAATAATAATAATTAAAGCTGCAAGCAGCATTGGACGGGTCCTCGCATCCGTGCTGGTCGGCGAATCCACGCACGTCCACCAGGTGGCGCTGCGAACGAGAGTGTATGTCGGCCTACGGATGTGATCAGGGTCGGACTCTGATCACGTATATAAAATTTCAGGCAGATCAGATCATGTCCAGGCTAGTTATAGAGCATTTCCTTCAATCCACCAGGTGGCGCTGCGACCGAGAATTTATGTCAGCCTATGGATGTGATCAGGACTGGACTCTGATCACACATGTAAAGTTTGAGGCAGATTGGAGCATGTTTAGGGCAGTTACACAGCAGTTGATGTTTCATGGCAAAGCATCAAAATTCACGAGGCCGCCATGGCCACGCCCTCAGACTTAAGGTGAGCATTTTGATAACTTTTGATCACCCATGCCTGGAGTACATCCTGGCCGAATTTCAGCTCTCTCGGTGTTACCCTGTTTGAGTTTATAGCTTTTGAAAATGTACAAAAATGACCCAAAAATCATCAAAACATATAACATATAATTCAAAATGGCCGACTTCCTGTTGGGTTTTGGGCATGGGTGTCAATTACATTTTTGTGTGTCTTGACGAGTTACATAAGCCTACCAAGTTTCATAATTCTAGGTAACACGTACTGGCCGTAGTAACTGTTTGAAATTTTCCAGGTGGCGCTATGGAGCCATTTTGCCACACACATGTGCAGTTTGCCTAAAATCTGAAATGGGTTGCCGGTCCAGATATGTGTGGTAATTTTGGCGAGCATTTGAGCATTTTTAACCTGTCAAAAAGTACTTTGTTTATTACGGCAACGATGCGTTGCCACGGCAACAGTGTTTTACGAATCGTCAAAATCTTCACACTGTGGCATTGTCTAGGCGTAACCACTCAGCTGACCAATTTTCAAGATGATATGACAAAGTTTCCGGCAATGGTAGGTGCAAATGTAATGACAAATACTTCCTGTTGCCAATAGGTGGCGCTATGAGTATTTTCACATTTATGACTGTGGATGTGTTCAGACCCGGACTGGTGTCCACCATATCAAGTTTGGTCCAGATCGGACCATTTCCAGCTGAGATATTAATAATTCAATTTTCATGGCGAGAAATCGAAATTCGCCGCGCCGCCACAGACACGCCCTTTGATGACGAGCCACCATTTTCTCTGGGCATCATCATCAATGTGTTCTGGCTTATGTCACCAAATTTGAGGTGAATCTGATCAACCTGCTAAGAATCGTACTTCAAAATGTAAAAAATGTCAATTTCCTGATACCACAAGGTGGCGCTATGACTGTGAATGTATATAACCACATGGATGTTGTCAGGGCCGGACTCCGATAATACATGTAAAATTTCAGGCAGATTGGAGCATGTACAGCTGAGTTAGACACCACTTCCTGTTTCATGGCGAAGGATCCATTTTTGATGAGTCGCCATGGCCACGCCCTTTGAAATGAGATGAGCATTTTGATAACTTTTCATCAGGTCGCATGTTTGCATATATTGGCCAAATTTGAGGTCTCTCGGACTTATCCCCTATGAGTTATTAATTTTGAAAAATTTACAGCTAATTCAAGATGGCCGACTTCCTGTTGGTGTTAGGGCGTGGCCATGATTGACTATTTTGGGTTTCCTGATTTGCTGAATATGCATACAAAATTTTGTAGCTGTAGATGAAAGATTTTGCCAATTGGCCTAATGACCAAATTTTCAATTTTCCAGGGGGCGCTATGGAGCTATTTTTCCACACATATCTGTAACTCCCCTAAAATATCAAATTTTTCGCCAGTCCTGATGAGCATGCCAAGTTTGACGCGTTTTGGGGTATGTTTAGGCCGCCAAATTTGAGTTTCAAAAAACGGGAAAAGAGTGCGGAATAATAATAATAATAAGAAACCCTTGCATTCCAATAGGGTCTTCGCACCGTTGGTGCTCGGACCCTAATAATAATAATAATAATAATAATAATAATAATAATAATAATAAATAATTCCTTGCATTTCAATAGGGTCCTCCGCACCGTCGGTGCTCGGACCCTAATAATAAATAATTCCTTGCATTTCAATAGGGTCCTCCGCACCGTCGGTGCTCGGACCCTAATAATAATAATAATAATAATAATAAATAATTCCTTGCATTTCAATAGGGTCCTCCGCACCGTCGGTGCTCGGACCCTAATAATTCCTTGCATTCCAATAGGGTCTTCGCACCATTCGGTGCTCGGACCCTAATAATTCCTTGCATTCCAATAGGGTCTTCGCACCGTCGGTGCTCGGACCCTAATAAACCCTAGCATTCCAATAGGGTCTTCGCACCATTCGGTGCTCAGACCCTAATAATTCCTTGCATTCCAATAGGGTCTTCGCACCGTTGGTGCTCGGACCCTAATAATTCCTTGCATTCCAATAGGGTCCTCCGCACCGTCGGTGCTCGGACCCTAATAATAATAATAATTCCTTGCATTCCAATAGGGTCTTCGCACCATTCGGTGCTCGGACCCTAATAATTCCTTGCATTCCAATAGGGTCTACGCACCATTCGGTGCTCGGACCCTAATTA
Organism: Amphiprion ocellaris; assembly: GCF_022539595.1. NCBI lineage: Eukaryota > Metazoa > Chordata > Actinopteri > Pomacentridae > Amphiprion > Amphiprion ocellaris. The sequence continues at coordinate 22,506 of NW_026559336.1, read as the reverse complement.
GCTGTTTTATATGTCCCAGGAGCATCAGAAGTAAATACTGATTTATTTTCCTGAGTTTTGTCTGTCAGGTTCTATGTCCTGCTTCATTCAGGGACTTTTCCTGCTGCAGTGAAACTAATTTATTTCCTGACAGGTTGAACTCAGGGCTATAAAAACCTCAAAGACTCTTTGTGTTTGGACTGAAACTGTTCCTGGATCAGATTCTAGAGTTCAGCTGAGGTGAAAGTTAAACTGCTGCTGTTTCTCCTACAAACATGGTAGGTTCATTCTTTAAATCCATCTGATTGGTCTCAAGTGTTCTTCACCTGTCCACTAATTTACCTGCAGTAAATTGTAGATCTTCTAGGAGGTGTTTCCTAAGTTTCTGTCACATTTTTTTTTTTTTTTTTACTCACGGGGTTATCTTCAGGTGAACTATGAGGGTCCACAGTTTTACTGTTCAGTCCTGCAGAGTTCAAAGATTACAGATGAGTGATTCTGGAGGAAATTTCAAACCTTTAGTCTGTTCAGGATGATTTTTCTGGATCCACACCAGGGATGGTAATGACTGATTCCATTCCAGTTAGAGAGTATTTACACCTGCCAGCCCAAACCAGAGTATGAGTTTCATATGATGGTAAGTGGTTTGGTTAACATTCAGTACTTTTTCTACTAGATTTCAGTGTATATATGTGTATTCAAACAGAATCAACAGGATATTATTGAATCATTTATAAGCAGCTTCCAAATTAACTACAAGCCTGATACACAGAACCACAATCGTTAAAATCAAAACCATACTCAACTCAACCAGTAAGGCAGAAGAAGAAGATCATGTATGTCAGCAAATGTGTCATAGATCAGCTGTAGTATGTGGTTGTTCCACCAGGTGGAACCTTTTACTGCTTCATGTTGGTGAGCAGAGAGCATTGTGGGACTTCAGCTAGTAAAGGAGCACCATGACAAAGACTTCTGGGGTTGTTAATGACTTCCAACCAGTGTGCAAGTATTTAAAACAAACTAAAATTGCTTTTGTCCCAGTTTCATATGTAGCAGCTTTAGCTTAAAACAGCAACATACATTTAATCCTTTGATGTGGTGTGAATCAGGAGTTACCCATTTTCCATTGGATTTGGTGCATGTTGCACATCAAAGGGTTAAATATCCAGAAAGCATCAGAAGGTTTAGCTAGCAACAGGCAGTATGACAAAGACTTCTGTGGTGCTCAATGACCTCTAACCAGAGATAATGCATAGAAGTCAAGAGGAGGTTTTATGTTGATTTTAGATTGGTTTAGAACTGAATTGAGGCCAGCTTTGGGTCGATTTTATAAATGTTCTCAACTTGATTATGGACTGAATTTAAACATGGATAATATTTTAACCAATTAGAAATTTAAGAAGAAAGTCATGCATGTCACTAAATGTATTTTAGGTCAGCCGCTTTAGCTCGTTGTTCCACCAGGTGGAGCCTCTTACTGTTTAATACTGTAGAGATCAAAGGAGGCGTCACTCAGACTACCGTCCAGGTTGGCAAGTAGAGAACATTTAGCTAGTAAAGGGGCACCATGACAAAGACTTCTGTTATGCTTAAAGACTTCCAATCAGACCTATTGCATGCAAGTTGAAAGTAGCTATGGGTTTGATTTTAGACTGGTTTTGGACTTATTTTGGACTTGGTTGCAGTTCAGTTAAGTCTGATTTCTAGACTTGTGTTATGCTGCTTTTTGGGTCAATTTAAGACTGGTTCTCAACTTGGTTTTAGACTTGCTTCATAATTTTAGGGCAGAAGACAAATTAGATGCATGTCAGTAAATGTATCATAGATCAGCTGTAGTACCTGGTTGTTCCACCAGGTGGAGCCTCTTACTGTTTGATATTGTATAGACCAGAGGAGGCGTCACTCAGACTACAGTTCATGTTAAAGCAGAGAGCATTGTGGGAGTTTAGCTAGCAACGGGCACCTTGACACTGAACATGGACTGTTAATTTCATCCTATTCAGCTGCTTGTTTTAGTGTTACTAATTAATGCTTTTGTCATTTAACTAACTTTTCCTCTTTAATTTTAAATTGTTGAAGTTCTCCAGATTTCTTTTTCATGCGCCAGCATCTTCTGTTGTCTTTCTTGAGTTCAGAGTCTAAATTAAAGTTGCATGAAAACTTTTCTGTAAACCTGCTAGCTGCTGGTTTTAAACCCTATTGTCCAGGTAAATCATGTCTTCTCACCTCCAGTTAAACCTCCAGTTAGTTTTCCTTTCTTCTGATCCTCCAGCAGTAAAACATCAGCTTCATGTATGACTGGAGGCCGATGGGTTCATGAAGATCTGAGTGGGAGGAACTCTGGAAGGAAATCAGAATCAGCGTCCATCAGACTCACAACTAAAGACTTTTATCTGCTTTATCAGTGAAACAAAAGGAAAAAACAACGTCTCTCTCATGGTAACCTCAGAAATGATGTGGAAACAAATGTAGTCATTTGCAAGTCAAATAAGAACAATCAGCAAAGACGATTCAGTCTGAACTTCATTCAGAGTCCAGTTTAGAAGTCAGTGTTTTTCTAGGTTTACACTCCATTTATTGACATCTTATTAACTCTAGCTGTTAACCCTCCTGTTAGGTTCATTTCTCAGGAACACTGATGATGTTTAATTATCCAGAATTGGCAGAAACCAAAAAAACATTGTTTATATTACATTACTAACTCCATTATGAACCATTTCTCTCAACATTTAGTGGAATATATTCTGTACGTCTCACAGATCATGGTTCAATGAGGATAATTCATTCGTTTTCATAACAAATGCAAGTTAAAACTTTTTTAAACACATCAGAAAGACCTACATATTAAAAAAAAACAATAATTTCACGACATTGATTTTTTAGGAATTTTTATTTTATTTTTATATATATATATATATATATATATATATATATATATATATATGTATATATATATATATATATATATATATATATATATATATATATATATTTTTTTTTTTTTTTTTTTTTTTTTTTTTCTTTTTATGGAGTTGACAAATTAAAACAGCTCTTCAGTTCAGAGTGGGTTTGCAAATATGTGAGATGAACCATTTTCCTTTTATATGTTGATTACATTTTTTAAGCTGAGCAGAAGAAATTTTATACTGAAAAAATACTCATAGCAATTTTATTTACTTTAAAATGGGTCAAACGGGTTAAAATACATCCAGGATTGTGTGTTATAAGATAAGATGTAAAAGCATCATACTGCACCTTCCAGAAAACCTATAAAACAGATAAATGATGCCCTTACAACCAAAACCAGACATCCAAGGATCATAAAGAGTTCAGACTGAGCTGTTTTTGCTGAGCACAGTGACAGAAGTAGGAATAAAAAGCAAAATATTTACTCTTGTAATTTGGATAAGATTTAATAATTCTTTCTTTATCCCACAGTGGAGAAATTTGCATTATTACAGCAGCAAATAGTGGAAACCTTTAAGAAATGTGTGCTGAAAAATGTAAAAATAAACCAAAAATATTCATAAATATGAGCTCAAATTGTCTGAATAACAATTTTGCACATACCACACATCACCATTGGTGGTGATTTTGAGTCATCACATAGTGATTTTGACTTTTTTAACGATGGTTTCACATATTTTTGTAGTGACTTCGAGTTTTTGTAGTGATTTTAAGTCTTTTAATGGAGTTTTCACACGTTTTTATTGTGACTTCACATCTTCTTGTGGTGATTTTCTGTCCATTTGTGGTGAGTTTGAATCCTTTTCTGGTGATTTTGACTCATTATGTGGTGATTTCGACATTTTTTTATGACTTCACATATTTCTGTCGTCATTTCAAGTCTTTGTAGGGATTTTAAGTCTTTTAATGAAGTTTTCACATCTTCTTGTGGTGATTTTCTGTCCGTTTGTGATGATTTTGAGTCTCTTTATGGTAGTTTAAATCCATTGTTTGGACAGACTTATTTGTCATCATGCTGTACATCACGTCTTCTGTCACTGGAATCATTGTTATGTTATCGCCACATGGTAAACGACTTTAAAGAAGGACTGACTGAAAAACACCTGCACCTTACATGGACGAAGTTTTTCATCCACAGTCTTTGGTTCACAAAACAAGTAAAGGTAAAAGAAAGATCTTTTTTCTGGTCACTTTGAGTCTTTTTGTGGTGATTTTGCATCTTTTTGCAATAATTTGACAAGTTTTTGTGACGATATTGTGTCTTTTTGTGGTGATTTTGGCATATTTGGCCCCATCTTTCCCTGCATTTGATGACAAAGTTAGTTGTATCTATTTTCTTGTGGAATGAGAATGTTTACCTGGTTCCTGTTTTTCATTAACTCCTTTGGTTTCCAAAACTTTTGTTTATCAGGGGTTCTTCCTGTCTGGGTTGCTTCTAACTAGAAAATCCTCCACAATATTTTAGGTGGAATATTGCAAAGCAAAATTAAGGTTTTTCAGTTATTTTTTGTCCTTTTTACTGTTAAAATACGGCTCATCCTAAACACATTTCCTGCCTCGACCACTGAGTGGCAGCATTACAACAACGGCCTGGTGTTTAACAGATCAGACAACGTTAATATCTAAGTCAGATATTAAATTGTTTGGATTATTTTGCTTCAGAACCAATAAGGAGCCCTTCATGGACTGTTGTTCTCCAAGAAAACTGTACAAATAAAAGGCAGTATTACATTAGTAGAGGTTTTTTAAATTATTAGATGCATCCAGCTGGAGTTAATGTAGTCTGATACAAACAGTGCTGCAATAATTTCTATCTTTATGAAGGTTTTAAAATTTTAGAGAGGTGCTGATTCACATTACTGGTCATTCAGGTGGATACAGTTTGTTTTTGCTCAAGAGAACTACAAACTACAGCCTCCATTAAGCTGAACTGATGATTCTCGGAAACATTTAAACAAAAACTGTCCTCCTAGATTCCACATTTACTGCAGGGCTGCCGTTTGACAGTTCAATAAGGTGTAGTTGTGATATTTCCCATATTTCCAGCGGACCTTGGACACAGCACGAAGCGCCTCCCAAACCGGAAGTCAGAAACACATCAGCTGAACTGAGGTTAAATAACTGTAGAGCTGCAGAACGAACACGAGCCGTCTGCATTCAGAGCAGGTAAGCTATTGATTTAGAATCATTAACGTGTTGGTTTCAGGTTTCTTCTTATGAAGTAGAATCGATGCTGATTATCGATCCGGTGTTGAGCCATAAAAAGTGACTTTAGTTGACAAAAACAACCTCCACGAACCATTTCAGTCCTTTGTAAACTTATTTTTAACCTTTAAATGACCAGTTGAGCTCATTTAATGTCATTTTTTAATCACTAAACAGTGAATGAGAAGTTATTAATGTGTGATTTCTTTCATTATTTTCATTGTTGATGAATCTGTTTAATTTCTTTAATTTCTGCTTTAATTGTTTAGTCTTCTCAGAAAATAGTGAAAAACATCTATTACTGTCTTTCAAATCTCAGAATGACGTCCTCAAATGTCTGATTTTCTTCACAATCCAAAGAGATCCAGTTTACTGTCATAAATAGTTACAGAAACTTCAGAAAATTCACATTTTAAAAGCTGGAATTGGAGAATTGTGACTTTTTTCTTTATAAAAACGACTCAAACCAATTAGTGAATGATCAGAAAGTTGATGATAAATGTAATAGTTGACGAGATGATTGATTATTTGTTGCATCTCTGCCATAAAGTGGCTTAGATGTTATTAATGCATCAAAATGACCTGTCATATTTTACAGATAGACGATAGACGATCGTAAAACATATAATATAGATAATAAAATCCACGAATTAGTAAATTACAGCCTACACAAGGATATAAATCACCAAACACACATTAGAAATTCATCATCCAGGGTTGCAATTAAGCATTATCTCCATTGTCAGTTAATCTGTTGATTAGTTTCTGCTTTAATTGATTAGTCTTCTGATTGGAAAAATCTCAGAAAATGCTGAAAAATGTTGATTTTCAAAGCTCAGAATGTCGTCTGAAATGAGACTGAAACAAAAAAAAAACCAAACAACTGATCAATAAACTGTCTATAACTAAATCTGAATCCAGTCCAAACTGAGTCTGAAATCAAGTCAGAAAATCTGCTTTCATCTTGCATGCATTAGTTCTAGTTGGAGGTCATTAAGCATCCCATGAGTCTTTGTCGTGGTGCCCCGTTGCTAGCTAAACCTCTATAATTCATATTTGATATATACACAAATCCATTAATTAGTTAATTACAGTCTACACAAGGATATTTATCACACCAACAAACATACCCTATACATTTTGCCTATTATCTAGGGCTGCCAATAACCATTATCTCCATTGTCAATAATGCTGCCACCACCGTGCTTCATCATCGTTCATTGTTCATCTGTTGATTTTCTGCTTTAATTGATTCTTCTTTTGGTTTGTAAAATTTCAGAAAATGGTGAAAAGTGTCGATTACTGTTTTCAAATGTCTTGTTTTGTCCAAAGCTCTTCTGTTTACCGTCATAGAGGAGGAAAGAAACCAGAAAATATCCACATTTAAGACTTTTTTTTCCCTTAGAAATGACTTAAACCAATTAATGGATTATCAGAATAGCTTCTTTAATAGCTGATAACTGAGTGTTGCAACTTTGTGTATTTCCATGTTTAGTTATGGATCAAAGCACAGAACTGTATCTGTAGTGAAGGTTTGTCTTTGTTAAACTTTAATGTTTCCTGTAACTGAATAACTGAGACCAAAGACCAACGTTCCAACGAATAATCAATCATCTCGTCAACTATTACATTTATCACCAACTTGCTGATCTTTCATTATTTGGTTTGAGTCTTTTTTAAAGAAGAAAAATACACAATTCTCTGATTTCAGATTTTAAAATGTGATTATCTTTAGTTTCTTTAATTATGACAGTAAACTGAATATCTTTGGGTTGTGGAGAAAATGAAATATTTATAGACGTAATTCTGAGATTTGAAACACAGTAATTAACATTTTTCACCATTTTCTGAGAAGACTAATCAATTAAAGCAGAAATTAATCAACAGATTCATACACAATGAAAATAATGAATGAAATCAGGTCATTCTGATGCATTAAGAACATCTCAGTCACTGTTTGGTGAGCAGAAAATGACATTAAATGAGCTAACTGGTCATTTAAAGGTTAAAAAGAAGTATAAAATGGACCGATATGGTTCGTGATGGTACTTTACCGGTGTCCTTTTTGATACTTTTTGATTGATTCTTTTTTTTTTTTTTTTTTAAAGAGAAAAAATTAAACTAATTCAGAATAGGATAAAGACTGCTTTATTTTCTCATACATATCGTTGAAAAAAATTAAAATTTAGAGGATCATTGCTTTTGAAAATCAGTTTTTGGCTCAACAATTGATTATCAGCTATTAAACTAACTGTTCTGATAATCCATGAATTGGTTTGAGCCATTTCTAAAGGAAAAAAAAAATTTCACCTCCAGCATCTTAAATGTGAATATTTTCTGGTTTCTTTCCTCCTCTATGATGGTAAACAGAAGATCTTTGGGCAAAACGAGACATTTGAGGACAGTAATCAACATTTTTCATTTTTTATACTTAAAATAAAGTATTGTGGGAGTTTAGAGAGCAATGGGGCACCATGACATAGACTTCTGGGATGCTTAATAACCTACAACTAGAACTAATGCTTGCAAGATGAAAGTAGATTTTCTGACTTGATTTCAGTTTTGGCTGGATTTAGATTTAATTACAGACAAGTTATGGACCAGTTTTGTTTTTGGTTTCAGTCTCATTTCAGATGGCTTCAAGGCTTTTGGGCTGATTTTTAGACTTTTAGTGGTGATTTTATGTTCATTTGTGGTGATTTTCAGTTTTCTTGTGTTGATTTCACATCTTCTGTGATGATTTTGTCTTTATATGATATTTTGACTTTTTATGAAGATTTCACATCTTTTTGTGGTGATTTCACATGTTTCTGTATGCATTATAGGAGTTTAGCGAGCAACGGAGCACCATGACAAAGCCTTCTCGGACGCTTAATGACCTCCAACTAGAGCTCATGCATGCAGTTGAAAGCAGATTTTCTGAGTTGATTTTAGACTCAGTTTGGACTGGATTTAGATTTAATTATAGACAATTTATTGATCAGTTTTGTACTTGGTTCTAGGTTGATTTCAGACGGCTTCAAGACTAGATTGAGGCTAACTTCTGGGCTGATTTTTAGAGTTTTTTTTCATCTTCAGTAATGTTTGCTGCACTCAGGCAATTATTTGACAACATAGATGATTATCAGTTAAGAATATTTTCAAGTTCTGCAACCATCCTGTGTTTTCTCTTTATCTTCTAGCAGTCGGACTCAGGAAACATCATGTTAGAACCTCAGGCTGATCGGGTCAGGACGCTGGGAGAATGGGAGGAAAGCTGGAAAAAGGACAACATTGGATTCCACATGGATCATGTTAACCCGTAAAGATGCTTTTGTCTGCTTTCTTAGTGGAATAAGAGGAAAACCAAAGTCTTCTACATGCATTTGTGACTTAACATGATTATATAAACTGTAAACGCACATGGAGAATACATTCAGATGAGTGTTTTTAGCCATTAAATTAGTGTTTTTTTTTCTTCTTCACAGGATGCTGGCGAACAACATTGATAAAGTTGTCAATGGCCGAAAAGGAGTTCGCTTCTTCTTCCCTCTCTGTGGGAAAGCTGTAGATATGAAGTGGTAGGAAAAAAACAACTCTAAATCCACTGAAATGCATCTCATATTAGTAGAATATGGTGCAAGAGGTTCAGTGTTTGTCATCAGACGATGCAAAAAATTAAAATGATTATATAGGAGGTTCTAAACAGCTGATTAACTCAAAGCACCTGAAAGGAGCCTTCACATCATGATGCTGCCACCACCATGCTTCACATCATAATGCTGCCACCACCATGCTTCACATCATGATGCTGCCACCACCATGCTTCACATCATGATGCTGCCACCACCATGCTTCATATCATGATGCTGCCACCACCATGCTTCACATCATGATGCTGCCACCACCGTGTTTCACATCATGATGCTGCCACCACCATGCTTCACATATGATGCTGCCACCACCATGCTTTACATCATAATGCTGCCACCACCATGCTTCACATCATGATGCTGCCACCACCATGCTTCACATCATGATGCTACCACCTCCATGCTTCACATCATAATGCTGCCACCACCATGCTTCACATCATGATGCTACCACCACCATGCTTTACATCATGATGCTGCCACCACCATGCTTCACATCATGATGCTGCCACCATCGTGTTTCACATCATGATGCTGCCACCACCATGCTTCACATATGATGCTGCCACCACCATGCTTTACATTATGATGCTGCCACCACCGTGCTTCACATCATGATGCTGCCACCACCATGCTTCACATCATGATGCTGCCACCATCGTGTTTCACATCATGATGCTGCCACCACCATGCTTCACATCATGATGCTACCACCACCATGCTTTACATCATGATGCTGCCACCACCATGCTTCACATCATGATGCTGCCACCACCGTGCTTTACATCATGATGCTGCCACCACCATGCTACACATCATGATGCTGCCACCACCGTGCTTCACATCATGATGCTGCCACCACCGTGCTTCACATCATGAGGCTGCCACCACCATGCTACACATCATGATGCTGCCACCACCGTGCTTCACATCATGATGCTGCCACCACCGTGCTTCACATCATGATGCTGCCACCACCATGCTTCACATCATGATGCTACCACCACCATGCTTTACATCATGATGCTGCCACCACCATGCTTCACATCATGATGCTACCACCACCATGCTTTACATCATGATGCTGCCACCACCATGCTTCACATCATGATGCTGCCACCACCGTGCTTCACATCATGATGCTGCCACCACCGTGCTTCACTTTGATTAATGTCTGGTGACAAATATAGAGTTTTTTTCCACCATATTCTAATTATATGAGATGTACTTCTACACCACATTTAGCAGCTTTTTCCTGAAGCTGTCAGGATTAAAACTGTATCTGACATCCCATAATGATCTTGCTGTCCTCTGTGGTGGTCAGGCTGGCAGACAGGGGTCACTCAGTGGTCGGAGTGGAGATCTGTGAGAAGGCAGTCCGACAGTTCTTTGAGGAGAACAACATGATGTACAGTGAGGAGGCTGCAGGTGGTGTACCTGGAGCAAAGGTGTTCAAGGTAGGAACCCTGGAGGAGGCTCTGGACCAGCACCACTAGTGGACAACCATGGAAGGAACTGATACTTCTGCTATTCTGTGATCTTCTTTGAGTCTTTTTGTGGTGGTTTCACAAGTTTTTCTTGCAATTTTGAGAAGTTTTGTGTTGATTTCACAAGATTTTGAGGAGGTATGGTGTCATTTTGTAGTGATTTGATTCATTCTGTGGTGATTTCGACTTTCTGGTGTTTCATGTTTGTGTTGCGATGGGATTTTTTGTGGTCATTTTTAGTCGTCTTATGTTGATTTCACACATTTTTGTTGCAATTTTGAGTCATTTTGTGTTGATTTTTTACATATTTTATTTACATTTTTCAGTCTTTTTGGTGATATCGCTAGATTTTGTGGTGATTTTCTGTCCATTTGTTGTGATTTTGAGTCTTTTTCTAGTGATTGTGAGGCATCGTGTTGTGATTCCAGCCTTTTTCTGGTGATTTCACATCTTTTGGTGGTGATTTTGAGTATTTTTGTGTTAATTTCACAAGCTTTTGTGGTGATATTGTGTTTTTTTTGTAGTGATTATGAGTCTATGTGATGATTTTGGCATCTTTTCAGGTCATTTCAAGTCTTTGTGGTGACTTTAAGTCTTTTAATGGTGGCTTTTGCTGTAACCTCATCTTTTTATGGATTTTAAGTCTTTATGGTAATTGAAGTCCATTGTTTGTTTGTTTTTGTCACTAGCTGTACATCTTGTCTTCTGTGACTAGAATCAAAGTTATTTTATCACCTTATGGTAAATGACTTTAATGAAGCAATGACTGAATAACTTCTATATCTTACATGGACAAAGTTTTCATCCAGTGTTTTTGTTCTACAGAACTCAGAGAAAAGCATCTCGCTCTATCAGTGTGACCTGTACAACTTCTCCAGGTGAGCGAACCACACGTGGTTTTTGTCCTTTCTAAAGGTTAAATTTCTTTAATTAAATCATTTTTTCCTGATTTCACAGCTCAGTCGAGGGTCAGTTTGGAGCGATCTGGGACCGAGGATCTCTGGTGGCCATCAACCCTCAAGATAGAGAAAAGTAGGACCAGATCCAAGAATGGTTTTTAGACTTTTAGAGGGAACAATATATATTTAAATCAGTTATTCTTCTTATTTTTATCCATCTATTTTGCAGATATGCTGCTCTGATGATTTCTCTGATGGCCAAAGACTGCAGATACCTCGTGGACAATTTGCTGTACAACCCTACATTATATAAAGGTATATTTCTATTATATTCTAATAATATGAGATGTGCCAGATGACATGTATCAGGCAAAAGATGTTTATTTTCATGTCTTTTTAACTTTAAATTGTCATTTTAAAGCTACTCTGGACTGTTTTTATTGCATAGGTCCTCCGTTTTTTGTTCCTGATGAGCAGCTTCACAGCCTGTTTGGTGAGTTTTATTGAATTTTTATTTAGTTTTATTTAAAACCGTCTTTTTAAAGAAGCTGCTAAAAGCTGAAGTTGTGTTTTCTGCGACTCCATGAGGAGATTAACTTATTAAAAGCTCCTCATTGCGGTTGTTTAATGAGGTATTTTTAATTAGTTTGTTTAAATGCCAACATTTGTAGCTATTTAAATGAGTTGATTCTCTTATTAGGAAGCAAATAGATCAACTAAACACAGAAACACTGAAAGGATTTTATACACAAGTATGGAAATATCTCAACATACTTGAGACAAAACAACATCGACTATTAAATGCAATAAAATATATTTTGTGGTAAATGTGCATCTGTCTGTGGTGATTTTAAGTCTTTGTTGATAAATTTGGGTCTATTTTGGGTGTTTTTTTTGTGGCGATTTGACATCTTTTGGGGTGATTTCAGATTTTGTGACATAAAACTTTCTCAGTAAATTACTTAGAAATAAACTATAATAATTTATGTTTTGAGTATTCTAAAAATGTCTGTTTAGATATGCAAATGAGATACTATATAATTAACATATCCTAATTTGCATTTATTTATTTATTTCTGAGATAACTGGTAAATTTGTCCATTTTTGTGGTGATGTAATTTTTTTGTTTTGTGATTTAAAGTTTTTTGAAGTGATTTTGCATCTTTTTGTGTTGATTTTGTGTTTTTTTTTTTCCCTGGTAATTTTTTTGTCTGATTTGATTCTTTTTTTTTTTGATAAATTTGGGATGTTAATTTAGTTTTTTTCCCTGGTATTTATTTTTCTTTTTGTGAATTAGATTTTTTTGTTTTGTTTTAAGAAATTGGGGATCTTTTTAAATTTTTCTTGTGGTCATTTTAAGTCTTTTGGCAGTGATTTCTGATTTTGTGACACCATGAAACTTTCTCAGCAAATTATTTTGTATAAAACAATAATATTTAGTATCATAAGTTTTCTTAAAATATGAATCAATCAAAGTTATTTCTATAGCCCTCTACAACAGCCCAAAGGGTGGTGACCAAAGTGCTTCACAGTGAAAATCACTTAAAAACAATACAGTAACTTAAAACAGGACAATCACACTCACACCACTTACACCAAAATGTGTGTTTAAATATGGAAATCAGGTATTATACATCTAAAAAAATGCCCTAATTTGCATTCATTTCTTTCCTTTTGTGATAATTTTGAGTCTTTTTGTGGTAAGTTTATACATTTTTGTGGTCACTTTGGGGAAGATTTCTGGTGATTTTAATGTTTTTTGTGGTAATTTTACATCTTTCCCTGGTGATTTAGTTTTTTCCTGGTGACTTTGAGTGTTTTTGTGGTAATTTTGCATTGTTTTGTGGTGATTTCTGGTGATTTTTAGTCTTTCTGTGCTGACAGTAGATTACTTGGAGTTAGACGATGATATTTAATGATGACTTCTCTTTTTTTAAATCATTATAGTGAATCTGAAAGCGTTGGTTTTCCTGCAGGTCACTGCTGTAACATCGAGCTGCTGCAGTCTGCTGATGCTCTGACTGACAGAACCAGAAAGTGGGGACTGGATTATCTGACGGAAAACGTTCATCTCCTCACTCCCAAGAGCTGAAGTGCAAGTTTTCAACATCTTTATGATGAAGGATATAAATTACATGGGAATAAATCAGTTTTTTAACTAGTGAAGCCTCAGAAAATGGATCATGTTCAAACAAGAGAATAAAAATTCAATAAAAATGTTTTGCAGCAAGATTTTTGTGACTTTTTTGAATCCAGTTTGTAGACAGCAGGTGTGTTGTTTATGTTTTAATATAAATACTGCAGACAGAGCAGCTGAACAGGAGAAACTTTTTTATTTATAGGTTTCACTAGAACAGTTTCCGAGGACAAGAATACAATATTTTGTAGTATTTTCTGTGTTTTTCTAGCAATTTTGATTCTTTTTGTAGTTTTCTTCGGGTGGTTTTCTGGTGATTTTAGGTCATTTTAAGCCATTTGGTGAAGAGTTTGAATCTTTTTCTAGTTTTCTTTGGTGATTTTCTGGTCATTTTAAGTCATTTGGTGGTAAATTTTAAACTTTTTGTGGTAAATTTGCATCTTTGTGGTGTTTTTGAGTCTTTTTGTGGTAAATTTGGATCCATTTGTGGTGGTTTCATTATATTTTCTTGTGATTTCTAAGTAATTTGGGGGTGTTTTTGAATCTTTTTGTAGGTTTTTTGGTGGTTCCTGGTGACTTTAAGTCATTTGGAGGAAAAGTTAATCTTTTTGTGGTAAATTTGCATCTTCCTGTGGTTATGTTAATGTTGGTCTTTTTGTGGAAAAAGTCTTTCGTTCTGTGGTAAATTTACATCTTTGTAGTGATTTTGAATCTTTTTGTAGGTTTTTTGGTGGTTTTCTGGTGATTTTAGGTGATTTTAAGTCGTTTGGTGGTGATTTTGAATCTTTTTCTAGTTTTCTTTGGTGTTTTTTCTGGTGATTTTATGTCATTTGGTGGTAAATTTGAAGCTTTTTGTGGTAAATATGCATCCTGTGGTGAAGTTTTTTCTATGGTAATTTAGAGTCTTTTTATTATTAATGTAGGTCTTTTTTACTTGTGATTTTAAGTCTTTGTGGGAAATTTGGATCTATTTGTGGTGGTTTCATTATATTTTCTTGTGCTTTTTAAGTAATCTGGGGGTGTTTTTTGATCTTTTTGTAGGTTTTTTTGGTGGTTTTCTGGTGATTGGTTAGAAAAGGGTTAAAATTGGCTAAATGTGCACAAAAGCCTGGCGATAAATCATTAACCAGACAGTTAATCCAATGTATAGAAAGGTTCAGTACACAGACACTCCTTACCAGAGACCATGAAAGGCTGCTTTAAAATGCAGCTAGTGTATTCAAATACAAATACACAAAAAACACAAGAACAGACATGTCAGCTAGGACCACAACCAGACACTTAAATATCCACAAATCCACCATTTGTAGTCAAACAAACTGGTGCTATAGACAGAAAGTGACTACAAAAGTATTCACCCTCCTTGTTTGCCACTTTTTCTGCTTTTCAACATTGAATCATGATTAATTTAAAATGTTTTTAAAGGGAATTTACAAAAAGAGACTATTTTGTTTCAAAAAGGAAACATTTTTAGCATCATTAAGAAATGGAAGGAAGATGACACAGGAGTAAATCTGACTAGAACAGGACGTCCTCAAAAACTGACGAGAGAGGGAGGCCACCAAGACTCCCATGACTCCTCTGAAGGAGTTCCAGCTTCAGCAGCTGCGATGGGAGAGACTGTTCATATAACAATTGTTGTCTGTTCTTCACCAGTCAAAGCTTTATGGAGACAAAGAGAAAGACTCTGATGGAAAAAGCTCCAATTAAATCTGGACTAGAGTTCAGCAGAAGACATGTGGAGACTCTGAAGACACCTGGAAGAAGGTTCTTTGGTCTGAGGAGACCAGAATGGAGCTTTTTCACCATCAGAGTAGATGATGTGTTTTACACCATCCCCACTGAGAAGCACGGTGGTGGCAGCATCATGATGTGAAGCATGGTGGTGGCAGCATCATTATATGAAGCATGGTGGTGGCAGCATCATGATGTGAAGCACGGTGGTGGCAGCATCATTATATGAAGCATGGTGGTGGCAGCATCATTATATGAAGCATGGTGGTGGCAGCATCATTATATGAAGCATGGTGGTGGCAGCATCATTATATGAAGCATGGTGGTGGCAGCATCATTATGTTCCTCAGCAGCAGGTTCTGAAGGCCTGTAAAGGTAGACGATAAATGAATGCAGCAAAGTCTAGAGAACTCTACCTGATGCAGTCTGAAGAGAACTGGGACGTGGAGAAGATTTCATTTAAGTTGAAGCAAACAGACAAAGATCCTCAGAAATGGTTAAAAGACAACAAGGTGGAAGTTCTGGAGGAGTCAGAGTCCAGATCTCAATCCAACTGAGAATTAGAGTCTGGACCAGAAAGTTCTGTTGACTCAGGATCTCTGTGGAACCTGACAGAGTTTAACAGTTTATAAAGAAGAAGGAGGGAAACTTCAGCTTGTTGTTGGTTTCTTGTATTCCATGTTTCTGTGTTAGGCCAATTCCTACTGAACTTTTACTTTCTCCTGTGTATTGTCATGATGGAGATGCCGTTGGTTGTATCTATATCTGTTTTCTCCAGGATGGAGGATGTTTCCCCGGTTCCTCAGTAAAACTAGTATGGTTCACAAGAAAAACATTTCCTGCCTCGGCCACTGAGTGGCAGCATTGCAACAACAGTCAGGTGTTGAACAGATCAGACAACGTTCATATCTGAGTCAGACACAAAACGGTTTGAATTATTTTGCTTCAGAGCCAACAAGGAGCCCTTCATGGACTGTTGGTTCCCAAGAAAATTGCATTAATAGAAGGGAATATTAGTTCAGCGTACAATGTATGAGGTATGTCGAGCTGAAACTAATAGATTCTAGTACTAACAGTGCTCTAATAATTCCTACATTTATGGAAGTTTTTGTGTTTAAAGAGGTGCTGATTCACATTTGTGGTCATTTAAGAGGACATAATTTGTGTTTGTGCTTCTACAGTTCATATGAAGTTGAACTGATGATTCTCTGAAAGGTTTCAACAATAACTGTCCTCCTAAAAGGTCAGATTTACTGGATTAGAATGTATCAAATAGAAGTCATTATTACACTGGCACCTTATATTAGTTTACAGTTACGGTTAGAGATATTTCCCACATTTCCACTGTACCCTGAAGGCAGCATGAAACTCCTCCCAAACCAGAAGTCAGACTGGGTGCAGTTGGGAGTTTTATCCTGTCAAACACTGTTTTCATCCTCATCCTGCTTCTGTTTCTGCAGCCGTGAACCAAACAGATCAGCTGGTAGAAGAAACTCCTGATAAATAACTCAGTCATCTCCATTCAGATCAAGTAAGTTCTTCATTTGAGCACATATACATATAAAAAACTTGTAGGTTTCAAGTTTCCTCTCAAAAGTAGGATGGCTGGTTTCATGCTGCTGCAAGATAAGAGGGATCTGATATTTCTGTTAAACTGTAAAGTATTGGATTCTAATTTAAAAATAATACCAACCTTATAAAATACATTCAAAACAACAGGAGTGAACCAAAGTGCTGCATGATTCTACATAGAAGACATAAACATAATGACTTATAAACAATATGACAATAAAACGAGGAAAAATCAAAGATACAACACAATAAAAGTGTTTAACACGATGTTGTAAAATCTAGTTCCTGCAGGTGTTTGGTGAGTTTCCGTAGTTTGTTTTCCCACATAGCATAAAGGAACATCATTAAGTCATTATTCTGGATCAGATACAGTTCAACCATGTGGGTCAAAAGTCGGACTTTCCAGTTCTGCAATGTAAACATCAGAGGGCACAGATCACTGTTTGCATTAGAGGTGCTAATGATTCATCGATTAACTGACGTTAATAATTCAACAGATTAAACATACATTCACCGATAAGGCTGAAGGTAAAAGATGTCAGGAAATTGGGGGAGTTTATCTAGCAACGGGCACCATGACAAAGACTCTAGTGGTGGTTAATGACCTCCAACTAAAAATCTTGCGTGCACATTGAGAGTAGCTTTTGGACTGATTTTAAACTGGTTTTGTACTGAATTTAGACTTGCTGAATGGTTTAACTAAAAACACTTATTGTAACTGATACGGCAGCTGTATTACCAGGGATTTAGCTAGCAATGGGCACCATGACAAAGACTTCTGTGGAGGTTAATGACCTTCAACTAGAAGTCTTGCATGCAAGTTGAGAGCAGCTTTTGGGCTGATTTTAGATTTGGTTTTGGACTTAGTTCCACTCTTATTTTAGATTGCTTTAAGGCTGGATTGAGGCTAACATCTGGGCTGATTTTACAATTGTTTAATAATCTAACTTATTAAAAATATTGTAACTGAAACGGCAGAAAACCAACCACATGCATGTCAGCAAACATATTGTAGAGCAGCTGTATTACCTGGGCTTCAGCTAGCAATGGGCACCATGACAAAGACTTCTGTGCCGGTTAGTGGTCTGCAGTTTAAGTTCATTTAATTTAGATCAACTGGGGCTATCAAGACACCATTTTTTATATCCTAGTGACACATTGAAGCTGTTTTTGCAGTTATTTGGCTCATTTCAGATGACAAAGCTGCTCTTTAAAGGCCTGTTTTCATGTTTTTATATGTATATTTACTCAGCATCATCTTCTTACCTCTATCTGCAGCCACAGAAATGAATGTTTTTCACTCCATCTTTGTTTTTCTCTTTGTTTTGCTGCTTTTTGTTGTCTTCTAGCGGTCAGATTCAGGAAAACATCATGTTGGAACCTCAGGCCAATCGGGTCATGACGCTCGCAGAGTGGGAGGAATACTGGAAAAAGGACGACATTGAATTCCATGAAGACCATGTGAACAAGTAAATACCACACGTATCTGCTTTTTTTAATGGAATAAGACAAAATTCCAAAGTTTTCTAAATGCATTTGTGACTGAATAAGATCATATAAACTAAAAATGCACACGACAAGCTCTCATAAACTGGTCAAAAAGGGAAATAAATCACTCTTTTGCAAGTCAAATAAGGACAATCAGCGAAGATAATTCAGATGTTGCAATTTTAAAGTTAGCATTTTTGTTTTTGTAAACGTAACTGTTTAAAATACCTCCACAGGTGTGTGTTTTTGGCTGTTAATTGAGTTTTTCTTCTTCTTCACAGGATGCTGGAGAACAACATCGATAAAGTTCTTAATGGGCGAAAAGGAGTTCGCTTCTTCTTCCCTCTGTGTGGGAAAGCTGTAGATATGAAATGGTAGGAAGAAACTATAAATCCACTGAAATACATCACATTTAATGTTTAGATTTAGTACAACCATGCTTCACATCATGATGCTGCCACCACCGTGCTTTACATCATGATGCTGCCACCTCCATGCTTCACATCATGATGCTGCCACCTCCATGCTTCACATCATGATGCTGCCACCACCATGCTTCACATAATGATACTGCCACCACCATGCTTCACATCATGATGCTGCCACCACCATGCTTCACATAATGATACTGCCACCACCATGCTACACATCATGATGCTGCCACCACCGTGCTTCACATCATGATGCTGCCACCACCGTGCTTCACATCATGATGCTACCACCTCCATGCTTCACATCATGATGCTGCCACCACCATGCTTCACATCATGATGCTGCCACCACCGTGCTTCACATCATGATGCTGCCACCACCGTGCTACACATCATGATGCTGCCACCACCGTGCTTCACATCATGATGCTGCCACCACCATGTTTCACATCATGATGCTGCCACCACCATGCTTCACATCATGATGCTGCCATTGTATTCTAATTATATGAGAGGCCCTTCTACATCATATTTAGTGTTTATGTTTCTGCTAAAAGAGATTCTCGATCAGAGCTTCAGTAAAAAGCAGCTGAGCTTCTGTTTAAGGTTCCTGAAGATGTTTCACCTTCATCCAAGAAGCTTCTAGCAGCTTTTTCCTGAAGCTGTCAGGATTAAAACTGTATCTGACATCCCATAATGATCCTGCTGTCCTCTGTGGTGGTCAGGCTGGCAGACAGGGGTCACTCAGTGGTCGGAGTGGAGATCTGTGAGAAGGCAGTCCGACAGTTCTTTGAGGAGAACAACATGACGTACAGTGAGGAGGCTGCAGGTGGTGTACCTGGAGCAAAGGTGTTCAAGGTAGGAACCCTGGAGGAGGCTCTGGACCAGCACCACTAGTGGACAACCATGGAAGGAACTGACTTTTTCCATCATTTCTGAGCCTCAGAACTTCATCAGTCCAATAGATAGACACATGACATTTAGGAGGAGAAACACATCTGAGTTCTGGTGAAAACTGCAACTAAAATAACTAAAAAAGCTGGAAAATTCCCACAAAAGAGACCAAATCACCAAAAAGAGCCAAAATTATCACAAAGAAACACAAAATCAGCACAAAAAGACACAAAACATCCTTTTTTGTGGTCATTTTGGGCCATTTTGTGATGATTTTGCCTGTTTTTTGTGGTGAAATTGAACCTTTCAGGATAGTTTTGCTGCTTTTTGTGGGAATTTTTCATCTTTTTATGGTGATTTTTGTGTCTAGACCTTTTGGTCATGTTTTTTGTGATGATTTAGAGCTTTTGTTGCAATTTCACCTGTTTTGTGGTGATACTGAATGTTTTTGTGGCAAAATTGAGTCTTTGGGGTAGTATTGCCGCTTTTTCGCTTAATTTTCCATCTATTCATGGTGATTTTATGGTGTTTCTATTGCAATTTTGGGTCTTTTGTGGTGATTTTAGATCTTTTTATGGTGATTTTGTGTCTCTGTGGCTTTTTTAGTTCTGTTTTTTCTGACGATTTAGAGTTGTAGTTGCAGTTTCACCGGTTTTGTGGTGATTTAGGTTGAAGTTCTTTTTCTCTTTGTTCCACAGAACGCAGAGAAAAGCATCTCCCTCTATCAGTGCGACCTGTACAACTTCTCCAGGTGAGCGAACCACACGTGGTTTTTATAACTTCCATCCATCCATCCATTATCTAAACACCGCTTAATCCTCACTAGGGTCATGGGGGGGCTGGAGTCTATCCCAGCTGACTCAGGTGAAGGCAGGGGACACCCTAGACAGGTCACCAGTCTGTCACAGGGCTACATACAGAGACAAACAATCACTCTCACATTCACACCTACGGGCAATTTAGAATGATCAATTAACCTCAGCATATTTTTGGACTGTGGGAGGAAGCCGGAGTACCCGGAGAAAACCCACGCATGCACAGGGAGAACATGCAAACTCCATGCAGAAAGATCCCGGGAAAGCCGGGACGCGAACCAGGGATCTTCTAGCTGCAAGGCGAAAGTGCTAACCACTACACCACTGTGCAGCCCGGTTTTTATAACTTTTAAAGGTTAAATTACTTTGATTTAATCCCTTTTTCCTGATTTCACAGCGCAGTCGAGGGTCAGTTTGGAGCGATCTGGGACCGAGGATCTCTGGTGGCCATCAACCCAAAAGACAGAGAAAAGTAAGAACAGATCCAAGAATGGTTTTTACACTTTTAGACAGAAAAAAATACATTTAAATCATTTGCTCTTCTTCATATGTGTTTATTCTGCAGATACGCTGCTCTGATGGGTTCTCTGATGGCCAAAGACTGCAGATACCTCGTGGACACTTTGCAGTACAATCCTGAAAAATATGAAGGTGTGTTTCCACATTGTGCCAAAAAATATCAGGCAAAAAGGCTTTAATGTATTTAGCATTTTAAAATGAGTTTTGTGAGATTTAAAATCAGTTTTTGTGTCGTAGGTCCTCCGTTTTTTGTGCCTGATGAGCAGCTTCACACTCTGTTTGGTGAGTTTTATTTAAAACTACATTGTTCAGGTTGTTTTTTTTTTAGAAACACAGCGTTCACACTCCAGAATTTTTTTCAAAGATGCTTTTTCTCTTCTTTCCTCAGGTAAAAGCTGCAACATCGAGCTGCTGCAGTCCACAGATATAATGTCAGACATGTGGAGGGACTTTGGGATGGATTACCTGAACGAACGTGTTTTCCTCATCACCCCGAAGAGCAGCTAAAAACTGAAAATGAAGTTTCATGGATGTAAAATGTCCTTTATTTAACTCGTGAACTTTAGAAATGTATCATGTATGAATAAAAGGGAATAAAAATTAACCTGAAAACATGTCTGTGCTTTTTGAAACCATGCAAACTGGTAGAAATCATGTTTTTAGGCATGCTTTTATATATTACTACCATTATTTTAAGTAATATTTAAAATAAGAAACTGAATTTATAATGAAGATACATAGAAAACTAGATTCACAATTCAGAGATGAAAGCAGGGAAACCTGAATGCTGCTTAATACTGTAATAATAACCATTTCCCCCCCACATGTATGGTTTTAAAATAGCTGCTAAAAGTGACAGAATGTATTGAGTTTTTTGTTGTTTACCTCCGTTTTGAGAGTATGCTGGTGTTGGTGGGGAAAAATAATCTCTGTAAAATTATCTTTCCTTTCTTAAAATGAGCCAGTGATATTTTTGTGTGTGTTTACAGTGTGTACAGAACATGGTTAATGTTTATCTACTTCCACGTATAGAAGGAGGTTTAAATGAGTTTATTCAGTAAAAAGGTTGATGGAGGTGAAGGCAGAACCACAGTGAACTAAGAATCTACTGATAACGTGTTTATTGCTGCATCTGACAGTAAAACCTTTGAACCCTTGTTTGTAGAAGTGAATTATAAAGCCGTAGAAGTGATTACAACCTCTGGCATAAATGATGGAATCACCAGCGTTGGAGGATGTTCATTCAGTTGTTTCATTTTGTAGATCACAGACAAGCCACAGAACTTAAATCATTTAAAATGGCAACTTTCTGGCTTTAACAAACACTAAAAGAAATCAAGAAAAAAATAGTGGTAGCCAATAAAAATTGCCTTTTTTTTTTTTTTTTTTTTTAGATCAAGCAGGGGAAAAAAGATCAGAACAAATAAAATAAGAAGTAATACTGGCAAGGATTATGGAGCAGTGAAGTAATATTGCACACAATAATAAAATATTGCACATTAAATATAAATATTGTGCCTTAAATTGAAAAATTGCTCACGGAAATGAAATATTTCACACACAAAAAAAATATGTACATGTTACTCAAATATTGGTAATATTGCACGTCAAGATGAAACATTGCACAGGAAAATGACATATTGCAAAACCGCGAAGAAACGACAAATGTAAGTTGAATCACAAATACGAGCGGATTTATAAAGTTTCGAAGACATTATGGGACAAAATAAATTAAATTCCATCACAG
>NW_026559335.1:0-32759 GCF_022539595.1 Amphiprion ocellaris | reverse complement strand
TACCGTCACACTTTTATTCATGTGCTAACATAAGTGCACAAGGGTTTTCTAATCAGCAATTAGCCTTTCAACACCATTAGCTAACACAATGTAGCATTAGAACACAGGAGTGATGGTTGCCGGAAATGTTCCTCTGTACCACTATGGAGATATTCCATTAAAAATTTCCAGCTAGAATGTTCACTTACCACATTAACAATGTCTAGACTGGACTTCTGATTCATTTAATGTTATCTTCGTTGAAAAAAGCTGCTTTTATTTCAAAAATAAGGACATTTCTAAGAGACCCCAAACTTTTGAACAGTAGTTAATGTTTGTGTGTGTGTTTTCTGGACAACTGTTCATTTGATCTACTTCAGTGTCTACTTCCTGGACTCAAGGAAGTGCAGTGTTGAGCCTGAAGTCATTTGGATGAGCTGGTACCGAGAAATATAAAAACGACAGTCGGTGACTTCGTTACAACTCAGGCAACTCATCAATGTGAAGACGTTGCAAAGATGGCAGCAACAGCTCATTCCAAGAATGGCTGCGCCTGGTCAAAGCATGGAATCCCCTGGAAAACAAACTGCAGCTTAAAAAATTCCCCTACAGTCATCTAAGCGTGGGAGTATTTCAGACAGAGATCCAACAATGTGGTGCTCTGTAATGTAAGCACTGCAAACTGAAAATGGCTGACCACACCAGAAGTAGAAGCATCCTAAAGCCGCCAGCCAACAGACAGCATAGTCTTGTAGCCAAGCAATCAGCACACTTGTTTGCACAAGTTAACTTAAAAGTGAATGATGTAAATATAGTAAGGTTCACTGAGTCAAAATAATGTACTCTGGATAACCATCTTGCTAAAACCCATCACACTCCAACTACCACGCTTCTATTTATTCAAGGACAATTCAGATTTTCTGTGTTACTTAGGTTTTCTGAAGAGTTCAATGGAAGTGCAGGCTTGGATTCAAGCAGACACTGACCTCAGAAAAACTAGTGGGACGGCGATCGCTTGGCTGCTGCCCAAGCTGAAAGAATGTGGACTGAGGCAGTTATAGTTAGTAGTGCAAACAACTTTGTGCTGTTTTCAAGGAGAGGAGAGCCTAAGATAGTCTATCGTTCCCATACAAAAATAATTCTCCAAGAGTCAAAATCTAATTTAGCAAACTGCTCTCTCACAATGCACTTCACACACACATGGAGCTCAGGGACAAAAAGAACACTGTTTCACAATAAAATCTACAATGTTTGCTTTATCCTGACATCCACTGAAGGTTATTGGTGAAGGTTAGGTTCAATGATAACAACTGTACTATGAACTGAACAAAAAGAACCAACAAAAGGCAAACTCTTTCTCAAGGGTAAGGCTGTCCAATCATTGCAAAAAGTCTGTTAACAGTACTTTTAGCCTTGTATGTAAAGATAAGCCTTCGATAGTCTCTACAGTTTGGCCTTGGAGCAGGCAGGAAAGGTCAAGTTTTAAGGCTAAAACTTGCTATTCTCCTTTAGGTTCATGCTGGGAGGTCAGTGTGGCAAAGGTGATGACTGAACACATGAGAAACACTGTTTTAAGCAAAGGATAACATACCTAGTGTGTGTGTTCTAACATGTACTACATGTATAGTGCGTAGAGCTGCAACTGAACAATCTAAAAACACAGCTGCATCATGTGAACAGTTAGCACAAAGAGCATCCTTGTCCATTCTTAAAGTTCTACTTGCTGGTTATTTTTTTCACTGAATGAATACTTAATATTTCCTGAAATCAACTGAAAAGTTATTGGAGTATTTTACATGTTTTAAAGGGAATAAAGGCAGTAAGAAGTGCTCTTAAAAACAGGTCACATAAGACCACATAAGGGACTAATGAGCTGTGAATTATTTTTGCAATTACTTTCCATTTCACAACTTTTCATCATGGTGAATTATTGTGTTTTTTACATGTTCCACTTCTGCCTGTCAGAACATCGAGTCCACATTTTTCCTAAGGTTACAACTAGCTTTTATGCCTGAGCCAGTCTGATGCAGAGTTGGGATTTCACTGCTGCCTCTATAATGCAAAACACAGAAAATCTGGAAGAGTATGTTCCCAAAGATAATAATTTATAATTTTGGATGGAACTATGTGAGACTAACAGCTGGTTTGGTTCCTTCTATGCACATGACCGCTTCAGTTCCACCATCGGCAGCAGCAGCAGCTTCTGGTTTTGCTGCCAGCAGGAGCAATGGTCACAAATTCAACAGAGATTCAGTTTGATGAAAATGTGATACTGCCAATCTTCTTTTATGTTTGCAAACTTCTAAATTAGTTAGCTCTCTCTCTCCCATGTGGCACCATAAAACACGTGTTGATTTATGGTCAGTGAAGCAAGATATGACTCATATCAGCTGATCCTCAGTTCTGATAATGGGCAAGTACTAACACTCCAGTGTTAAAGTCAGTACTGGTTTTGTTATATCCTCGTATGTGCCAGGAGTCTTGGCTGTTCACCAAGACACCTGTTCTCCACTGGTTCTCCTCATGTCACAAAATAATTTCTTGCTGATGGCTACTATTTCTTCCAAACCCTGTCTGATCCTGGTCTCTTTGACACTCAGCAGGCTCACAGTTAAGGTCTGAGCACCAAGGGTGTGAAGACCCTACTGAAACCCATGGGTTTACTGTTATACTTTCTTCATCCAATGAAAGAAACGCATTTTTGAGGCTCTAAAAATACTGAAAAACTCGGGCTGGACCCGAATATCCGAATATGTGGTCGTGATGGTGGTATCCGAATAGCTATTTTGAGATCGGAATATTCGGATCCCAACTGCTATTCGGGCCAGCCCTATCAAAAACGCGTAAAACTTTGCACACACGTCAGGACCAGTAAAAAATTTTATTATTTTATATTTTATGGGCTCAAAAGTGCCCCCTGGAAAATTTCAAACATTTATTGTGACCAACACGTGTGACCTAGACTTATGAAATTTGGCACACATATATAGCTCATCAAGATGCCCAAAACACAACAGGAAGTCAGCGATTCTGAATTATGCAGCATATTTTGGACAATTTTGGGTCATTCTTGGACATTTTCAAAAGCTATAAACTCAAACTAGGTAACCCCAAGAGAGCTTAAATTTGAGCACTAGTCATGGGTGATCAAAAGTCATGAAAAGTCTGAGGGCGTAGAAATGGCAGCCAGTGGAATTTTGACATTTCGCCCTGTACATGCTTCAATCTGCCCTAAACTTTACGTGTGATCTGAGTATGGCCCAGATGACATACATATGCCAATATACATTCTCGCATCACAAACAAGTTGTATTTTTTCACGCTGTATAAAACTCTGCTACAAAAACTACTCTTAATGTATTTGTATTGGACATACTTTTTTTCTAGTTTCTGCCCAATTTTCCTACACATCAATGCACTGGGGTCTGGATAATCAAGTTACACACAACCCTGACGTCACCACCTTCACCAGTACCAGCATTCACTGCGAACCAAAAAGCTCCATCCAGTGGAATCCCTTTGTCACTTGTCCACGAGTGAAGCTCTCGGCATTGAGTTCTCGCCTTTAAAACACTACTGACAGCGTGTGGGCCCCTTTTGTCATGCTATATTTATGGAGAGCACTGCTGCCATCACGACTTTAGACAAAGCTGCATGTATTTTTCGCATCCATGGCAACAAGCGCTAAGCACATTGATAAGGGCTATTACAGCTGAACGGGCTCTAGAGGGAGTAAATGTCTCGGTATCAATACTGCAAACAGCAGTCGGGCTATGTGAGCTGTGTCAAATGATCATTTGAGGTCTCTCTAGCATGAAATTACGTGTTTGACAATAAAGCTAACAGAGTTTTCTGAAGGGTTGTGTTACTTCCATCAACACAGTTTTAATTAAAACCAGAACCATTAATATTGACATATCCGTCCGTGTTTAAATGACGGAGCTACATGGAGAGACTACATATGGAGGCATTAAGCTGTACTGTCACTATTACTACGCTTGGCTGAATCTTTCATATGCATCTACACAGAGAGTCAAAGAATCACAACCAAGAAGTGAAGGCCCCTTCAATAAAAACTATACTGGAAGCTTTACTATCATTCATGCATTCTTATGAGCTCCAATGAATTACAGCACTAAAGCTCCCTTTAAACATCTACAACCACTTTGATGATCAAAATGGCATATTTATTGAACTAAAACTTCTTTTTGGAGCACTGAAATTGAAAGTGCAAATCAAGGTTGCAAATAAAAGCTCAGTCC
This sequence comes from Amphiprion ocellaris, assembly GCF_022539595.1. Lineage (NCBI taxonomy): Eukaryota > Metazoa > Chordata > Actinopteri > Pomacentridae > Amphiprion > Amphiprion ocellaris. The sequence goes on along the minus strand of NW_026559335.1, from coordinate 28,518 downwards.
AGACGTTGAACAGCCTTCCGCTAAAATGAATCCATGTTTCAATGTTGCTTTTTCCATTGTAGCGTCTGTGTCACAGGGACATGTTTTGCTCACAGCCAAAATGGAAATGCGATAATCCTTCACAAACCTGCCTCCACCAAGGGGAAAAGAAACATTAAGAAGAACAAAGTGTGCACAGAAGAAGCAGCCGCCTAAATGAGTGATTGTCCCAGGGTCGAAGCTGAGAGGATGAACGCCGACAATATTTGAAGGAAAAATATCGTCGAAAATAACGTGCAGGAGCAGTGTTTAGAAAGGTGCTACACATTCAACACAGAGAACAACGGGAGATTGTCACATTCAGTCCACAATGCCAGAGTTACTGAATGATTCACTGGGATCATAGGTCATCCACACTCAGAATTGCTTGATGATTGTGTGCTAAGAGGCATTTTCAGCCTGCTGAACAGAGTAAAAGTGGTAAATTGACACCGCAAGCCCTTCAGGTCCGAGGTTTTCTGCTCCACGGCAAACAATTAACAAACGTGATAATCTCAGCGATTCAAGACAAACTAACACCATAAAGAAAAGTTTGTTGTCAACTCCGAGCTGGAGACGACCTTCACCTGAACAGCAGGACCACAAAAACAAGTTCACAGGAGTTGTTGTTTTAACTCGATGGGGGTTATGGTGAGCTGAAGTTGTTCGCTATCCATCCTGATTAACACCCATGTGAGTGGAGTTGAGAGCACAGACTCTGAACAATGGAGGTGGGAAAGGGCTGTGCATCAGCAGATGGCAGGAGACTAATGAGAGGCCGGACGGGCTGTACAGGCCACAATCAGCCAGCAGAAACTTTCACATGTCACTCCTGGTGTTTCAAAGCTCTAAATAGAACTCCCTGCTACTGAGGACTGATGCCAGTTTGCTGTCTCAAGCTAAATTCATTGGAAGCACCAGATAATAACAAGATTATCTCTGAGTTTCAGTACATGTGTCCTTCATTTGTCATGACAGGAACACGGATCATAGTCCAACAGGCTTGAGAGGTTGATAAAAATGCATTTTTACTGACACCATTTTTATCAGTACAAAGATGCTTCGAGAAATGAACAGTGTGAAAGACTTGAGTTTCTTTGGTTTTTGAAGTTTCAGATTGTTATCAAGGCCGAACCACGGGCTATTTTAATATCAATGAATCATTTAGGGTGGAAATGTCAGAAACAATACATGTTTTCATAGCTTATGGCAACTTCTCCAAAGTTGCACTGTTTTTTCTGCAAAGTGCAATTACATAAAGGCTTTAAATTTTTATTTTATGAGGTGCGAGCCACTTCAAATGCTTTAGATTTTGGTTTTGTTAAAGTTTGGTCAGTTATTTTTGGAAATTATAAACAAGTGTATGTACAATCAGGCTATTTTTACTAGATGTTTATCTATATTTACCAGATATGCTGAAATCTAGAACCATACAAGCTAAAATATAATGATGATAATTATATATTATCATGATAACCTTACTAATAAACTGTACTGATGATATACACTACCACCTCTGTACCTCTATGGAGATATTCCATGAAAAAAATCAGCCGTTTCCAGCTAGAATAGTCATTTACCACATTAACAATGTCTAGATTGTATTTCTGATTCATTTAATGGTATCTTCATTTTAAAAAATGCTTTTCTTTCAAAAACAAGGATATTTCTAAGGGACCCCAAACTTTTGAACAGTAGTGTACATGAATTAAAGTTGCTCTATATTAGCTAAAGTTGCTTTACATTAGTTAAAGTTTCTCTAAAGGAGTCAAAGTTGCTCCATTTTAGTTCAAGTTGCTCTAAAATGAGCTAAAGTTGCTCTGAAATGTGTTAAAGTCGCTCTATATTAGTTAAAGTTGCACTAAATGAGTTAAAGTTGACCTACACTACTGTTCCAAAGTTTAGGGTCACCCAGACAATTTCATGTTTCCCATGAAGCCTCACATTTTTATTTATGTGCTAACATAACTGCACAAGGGTTTTCTAATCATCAATTAGCCTTTCAACACCATTAGCTAACACAATGTAGCATTAGAACACAGGAGTGATGGTTGCTGGAAATGTTCCTCTGTACCCCTATGGAGATATTCCATTAAAAATCAGCTGTTTTCAGCTAGAATAGTCATTTACCATATTAACAATGTCTAGACTGTTTTTCTGATTCATTTAATGTTATCTTCAATGAAAAAATGCTTTTCTTTCAACAAAAAGGACATTTCTTAGTGACCCAAACTTTTGAACGGTAGTGTATTCTTGTCATTTTGGACACATTTGAGTAACTCTGGGCATAAATTTTGAGTGATTTTAAAAAGTTTTTAAGTCAGATTATCCAAAACTGGAATCTTGTCTGTTCAAACTTTCTATATATATATATATATATATATTTAAATATACACTTACAGGAACTTTATGGAGACAATACCAGCCTCAATTGAAGATTTTGCGCTGTTTTCCATTTTGATATTGTCTTCATTGAAAAAAAAAACTGCCTTTAAAAAAAAATATATATTTTTACAGTGAAACTTCTGATGTCCACATTTTCAACATTTTTGGGAAATCTTTGAACATTTTTTGGTGGAAAAAAGAAATGTTAAAAATGTTTCTTAAGAACATTCACAAAAAAAATCCACCAAAATCAAGCAAATTTCGCTGGATTTTGGTTGATTTTTATGTGAATGTTCTTAAGAGAATATTAGAAGTTTTACTGATATATATGTGATCACTTTAGATATTTATAGGATTTTTTTGGAAGATTTTTATTCATTTTTTGAACATATTCATAAGAATTTTCTTGCCAAATTGGGGGATTTTTTTAAAAAATAAAACTTTTAAGGAATTATTGGAATTTTCTTCCTGAAGGTTTTGCAAATTTTCAGAAACTTGGGGAATTTTTTTGCTGAATTTTGGGATTTTTTTCAGACACGGAAACCATATTTTTTGGTGCCTGTAAATGAGGACACCAGGAGGGTTAAATGTACAATAAACCTACAAGTAGACTTAAGATAACCAACTCCATTTTTCCTTTGTCAACATGTGTTTATGACCATTTAAGCTAGATTAATTCATTTATCTAAAAAATACTTAGGCACTGACCTCCTTCTTTCACCTGCGGTTTAGTTGTGTTAAGGTTTGCTGTGTACCTGGACAGAGGATACTTCTTCCCTACTGCAGCGTGGGGGTCCTGCTGGCGGATGGCTCGGATAGCTGTGGGTGCTGTAAACATGGAGGAGGCTCCGTGTTCAGACAGGACACGGAAGAAGGCCCCGGGGTCTGGAGTCCCGACAGGTTTACCCTGTAATCACACAGCAACTTACAAGCTTACAAAATGTGACACTGGTGAAGGCATGTAAATCACACAAATGTAAACAGTGCGCCTCAAAAGCAAATAACCGATACGGAGATTATTGTTGTGTAAGCTCTACTCTGCTGCAGCATTATTTCCACCCTGCTCAGAGTACAAACTACAAAGCATGAATATTCAAAGAGCAGCTGTTTAAAATGGAGAAGCACACTGGAAGGCTGTCTTCCAAACAGATGGGCCACAATATCCATGGATTAGAAACAAATTGTTGCACTATAGGAGCGCTGTCTGTCTGTCTGTCTTGAAGAAAAGATATAGACAAAAGAACCCCCGCAGGCAAAGGCCTCCAACTGCAATCTCCACTGTGTTTCTGGTAGCCTCTCCCAGCAGTGAACAGACAACCGCAGATGAATAAGAATGGTAAACAGGTGCACTGAGTTCTGGCTGTCATTTTTTGCTCCGGATAAATATTTGTGTCTGATCAGAGAGAGAAGGTTGGCACCATCGAGCCTGAATATAGAGAGGGCTGTTAGAACAGGAGCCACATGAAACGACTACAGTGGCTGAAGTCAAAGATTGATTGAATGTTGGCAGGTAGATTAATTTATTGCCTTTCAGCGCTGCAGGGGGAGAAAATCTGAGTTAATGTAATCAGTGGCCCTCTATATAAATACACTGTAGAACACAGAGAGAAAGATCAACATGCAGACACACGTCCTACTTAGACTTGCAATTTTGCTACATGCTAATAAAAATCAACATATTTAAGAGGCTACATGGAGGCTGGACTCCACTTGCCAATTTGTAGTGGACAAACAAAGCAAAAAGCACACGAAGCATCAATAAGAGGCTGATGAAAACATACATCCATGCAGATTTTTTATTACTAAAGCTTTCCACTGCAGCTTTCATCTTTACAAGAAATTCATTGTGCCACATTTGCAGCCTTCTCCACTACACTAGCATATATATTTTGTAACCTCTTCCATCATTTTTGGCAAAATGAAAACATGTTGTGCACAATTTAAATGGAATACTACAAGCACAAGAGAGCAAGAAGACCACAAGGTTGAATTTATTGTGTTGCCACATGATAATGGCTGTTTGCAGTTTTCCAATTTCTACTGGTGCTATTATGCTGCACAATTAAGATTTTATTGGGCGCTTCAATAAATGTTGATATGGTAACAACACAGAAAAACTGCTTCTGCGCCATTGCTGCAGACTGACCTCAACACGGTTGCTTTAGAAACACTTAATTCTTTTTAATGCCAAGCTGGGAAAGCCTAAACAACACGTGCACATGAAACCTTCGCTGGAATTAGTAAAGAAACAGAAAAGAAGAAGTGCAGTTTGTCTTGTGAGCAGAAGGGTCAAAGAGTTCATCACATCCTCAGCTGAGCCCCAGCAGACATACAGTTGTGTCATTAACCAAACATGGACTAATGCAGTTTGCAGAGGCAACAAAGGCAGATACCCAGCAGACATTAGCACCTGACTTACATAGCTTTGCATGTCATACAGCTTTTATTACTCTGCCAAGGAACGGTAGAGTCATGTGATGATCAGGGTATGTTCATATGTCCAATTGTTTGTCTGTTAGCAACATTACTCAAAAACAGACCAACGGATTTGGATGAAATTTACAGGGAAGGTCAGAAATGACACAAGGACCAAGTGATTAGATTTTGGCAGTAATGCGGCTTATAGTCTGGATCCACGGATTGGTTAAAGATTTCTGTATCATTGTGAGATAGCGGCATGGAGTCACTGTAACTATGACAACAAGTGAACACTACATCAGCTGCCTGCTGACGATCACATGATTGCGATTCTATTACAAATTGACCACTGTAGACTTATCAAGACTTATCCATCTGAAATGATACAAGGAACAATTGATTAAATTGTGGGGGTGTTTCCGAGTCTCATCAATTCCTGCCATCCGCTACATATTTAGGTCACGCGATTCGGTATCCGTACATAAGGTACACATGCATAACACGTCTGTGCTCAGCGCAAGGTCATTTTGTTTGTGGGTACTAAATCAATATTAAATGTCCACATTCTATGTTGCCGTGATTTCTGCCACGAATTTTTTCAAGATTTCAGCCATTGGAAATGACACAACGACTGAGCAGGCTTGGCGGAGTGCTGCACTCTCTGAGTGCTTTTCTTGTTGCACATTTTCTCATGTTTCTTGTTGTTTGCAATACCGCTGCAGTTTGTTTTAGATGTTAAGGTTGTCGACGGGGACGTACCTCATAGAGAATTGTGCTGTTACCATGGAGCAAAGGAGCGTAGCAGATATACGAGTGGCCGACCACCCAGCCGAGGTCTGATGCTGCCCACCAAACCTGAAACAAATCAATATAAAGTAGGCACAGAATCACCTCTTCATAACCCTGTGATATCATAACATTTACAATCTCCTGCGCATGTGAAAACTATGCAATAGCACCTATAGTATTGAAGATACTATAAATCAAACAGCATATGATGTTCAAACCGCAATAAAACACAAGAAGTTATGAATAAACACTAATCAGATCGTCTCTGAAGTGCACAACAATCTGTCTCTTTGCTGACTACATGCTGTTTGTTGTTGTTTGTTTACAAGAATGGCACTAACTCTGAAAAACATGCTTTACTGCCTTACATCTCCGGGACTTAGTCCATAAATATTTGACATGGTCCATTTCAGCATCACAGCATAACCGGCAGTGTCTCGCACAACACCCTGGAGGACGAGATAAGAAAAACATCAGACTGGTGACAGGTACTGCACGAAGCACAGAAGCAGGGATTTAATATCAATTTCAGCGTCGCCGTACTTAAGGGGATGGTATTTTGTTTCCAAATGGCTGCTTCTCAAACTGAAACCAATATGTGTCATTTTTTATAAGTTAATGGTGCTACCTAAACATTTTTTGAGCAATATACACGTGTCTAAAAGTATAGAGTTTTTCTCCTTGAAGTTATGGTCTCCCTGCAGCAATAAGTGAGAAATTCAGCCAGAATAAAGCAGGCAATAACAGCACTATTAAGCCCAGAAAGCAGCCAGCAGGAGGATATTTTATATCATCTGCTGGTCAAAGACAAAATGATGCTATTTGAAAGAAGTTTTATTTTTTTCCATTCGAAACTGCCTGCAGGTAATTCCTCCTGCTCCTGCTGTGGAAATGCTCCATCTTATTTATGTCATCGTGACGGTGTTTAGATTGCTTTGCAGAGTCAAAGATCAGATGAGTCACACAGGAGATCCATACTGAACTGACAGCGTTTAGACAAACACAGCCAACAGTAAATCCTCCAACTCCAGATCTGTAACTCTATGAGTCAGCTCCTGATTTCCATTTCCGTCCCTGCTGCTGTAATGCCGTTACCTTCGGTGTTCCAGTGGTACCAGATGTGTAGAGCACATACAGAGGATGGTCGGAGGGCAGAGGAACACAGTCATGTGGCCGAGCGGTGGCCATCTCCTCATCCCAGTCCAGGCTCAGCTCCGGACCCAGTGATACTTTCTCCTGAAACACAAAGAAAAAACAAAAATAGACATACTTTTATCCAAATGAAACCAGGGAAATGTTAAAAATGGCAATGCTCTACAGCTTCAAACGACTTCAAATACGTCAGACTTCCTCTTTGAGTTATTGATTCAAAGGCCTCCATTTGGTTTTTCCATTTTCGGAAAACGAGACAAACTCACTCTACTTGCTCCCCTCCTGGGAATTAAATTCTCACAAGTCAAATAAATGCATATTTCATGTTTACACTCTGCTCCAACTCTCATCTGTCATTACCATCTCGCCCAGCAGAGGTCATTTGGGGTCACAGATTAATGCCCCGTACATCTCCTGCTGCTGACATTTTTCTAATTTCAGACTCTATTAAACATCTATTTGAAACTCAGATTTCATTAACATTTAATCACCCCAGGAGGTTAAAGAAAAGCCCCAGTCGTTTTTTTTTCTTTTCCTTTGGCTGCCATAAAAGAGAGTCAAGAATAAGACATCATCAATATCACACAGACTCTTGAGGCGAACTGAGACACCCCAATTGCTTTTTACTTATTTTACTAAAAGTCAAGGCAGAGTAAAAGTGGGTGATTTGACAAGGCTCTGAAAACCACAAGCGCTTGCTTACTGATGAGGGAGTTGCAACCGCATTCAAAGTGGTGCTTTGCATGATTTTAGGGGAAGATTTTAGGGATGACTTTCCATTTAAACTCCTGTCTGAGACGCATATAATCTATCTGACAGCAATCTCTTAACCCTGTAAAACCCAAATACCGAAAACAATGAGCAAAAATAACACATTCACAGACACACATATACACACACACACGTGTGTGTATATGTGTGTACATGTGTGTGTGTGTGTATATATATATATATATATATATATATATATATATATATATATATATATATATAAATATATATAAAATAAAAATTAATAATTAAATAATATTTTAAAAAATATTGTACATATATAATCTGTAAAACCCAAATACAGAAAAATATATATATATAATCTTTAAAACTATAGAAAAAAGTAATATTGATTTATTTAGATACAAATAATAAAAACTAATAATAAAAAACAAAACAAAACTGATGTATTTTTGCAACAGTGAGTTTTACAGGGTTAAAGCTGCTGAATTCCATCTTTGTAGTTCTGTCGCTGATAACCAGTTAGCTCCATCCTGTCCAATCTTGTTGTGTCCCAACCTTCTAGTTGGGCAGGTCACTGTTGTAAAACTCCTCCATGCCCTTCATCAACCTTTAGTAAATTTCTGGTCCCACAGACAGACTTCAGCTCTACCATCTTGGATTGCAGCTGGCAACAGCAGTCTATTCCAGGCCCGTTGAGGAGACGCTCTAGGTAGTGACCAGTGCCAATGCTACGAGTTAGCTCGTCCAAGATGCTGAATACCTAGTCCCAACTGCTAAAAAGTGACACAGAAACTATACTTATAAACTTTCCAAACCCCTCTAAATGCTAATGCTTGTTTTCATTCATTTATTTTTGTCAGACAATGAAACAAGTGTGAACTACTGAGTGAAACGCGGTCCATTCCGATTACCTGTTAAACTCCCGCTGTGCTGAAATCAGAGATGTCGCATCTCGCAGCTCACAGCCACTCAAGAACCGACACGCCCACTAGAACTCTCCTCTGCTGTCACTCCACGGAGGAAAGAGATGAGCCTGTGGCCGCCCACGGGAGAGAAAACCCTCACACTCGTGGACCAACACTAGCGACACTTTTCAACTTACAGTCACTAGTTTTGTCTCTAGGCGGTAAGTCCTTAACGGGGTCTGAAAAGTCGCTAAATGTCGCGACAAAGTCAACTGGAAGAACTGGGTTGCAGAACTGCTGGAAGCGGAAATGCAAATTTGATTGGCTGGTAGCGTCACGTGGGGCGCTGCACCGGCTAGAAGCGGAGAAGCGCTGTTATATATATATATTATATATATATATTATATACCTTAATGTTGCCCAGAATAATTTTTAACCCGTTTCCATTGACAGGGGGAGGATAAATATTTTTCCAGGATAAGTTAACTGTTTCCAGGACATTTGACCTTTTTTCTCATTTTCCATATGTTCTCTATGACTGGAAAATTGGTCAGTCATTTTCCAGGTGTTCCAGGACGCGTGGGAACCCTGAACACCTTGCATTCCTAACATGGAAGTCCAGCAGCTTTGACCATAACCTTCAACTCCGGCCTTCAAAGTTCCTCCACTGCAAACCAACCAGCAATGCAACATCTTGCTTCCTCCATCTCTGAATATAAACTACGCCTGTCAGCATATTAATGCATAATTGTATGCTGTGTATGTATAATTATTCTACAAGAAAGGTCTGCTTCCAAACTGGATCCATGCCAGGCTGCCAATGACAGGCGGCAACTTCCATCCCTCAGCTGCAAACATGCACACATTTTTCAATGTCTCATTCACGCCAGCTATATATTTTATCTGTTCATGTGTAACAGTGACACTGCTGAAAAACATTTGGCCAAAACAACACAGGCGCTGCTTTAAATTCTCCAAAGAGCACCTACATCATGACTAAATGAATCAAGTTTACATACAGCTTCTATATTTTTGATACACTCTGTGGCAGGTTCAGAAACTAAACCTCATCATCAAATGTAGGTCAATGGTGCTTTGAGGTTCTTACCATGTTGGGCCGGTTGTAGATGAGGACTTTGGAGGGCTTGTGAGAGCTCAGCTCCAAGGCCTTCTTCACCAAAGGGATGTACTCCACTCTTCTGCCTGGCTCGATGCCAAATGAGGCTGTAACCATCAGCTTGGGCTGGAGAACACACATCATTTCAGACCTCGAGTGTCAACACATCGGCAGATTACAGCATCGAGATATCTTTTCTACAGCTGCAGAAACAGACCTGAACGCTCAGCCCGCTTGAACATTTTTGCTCTGCTGCATTTTTAACAGAATATTGGTGGAATGAGTCTAATGCCTCCAGCAGCATACCAGCATGGAGTCAAACGCAGTTCACCTGAGCCTTATTAACATGCATTCCAGAATAAATCCCTGACTTGCAACACACCTGAAGAGTCCGTACAGAGACAGTAGCATTTTCTGTAAGCTTTTAGATTTAGAAGTTTAATATACATTGATCCAAACTACTCTGACATGTGTTAAATTACTACTGTCGCAAAAAATGAACCTTTCCAACAGTAGTTGTTCCAAATAAAACTGTCACCATCATTATTTTGCATGAAATTACTTACAATGATGCTAAGCAAAACAATGTTCACTTTAGTCATGCTGAATTGCAAATAACTGGTGGATTTCTGTGACAAGAGTGTGGTTGTTCATCATTAATCGTCCCCTTAAGTGTACGTCAACAATTAGAGTAGCTGCTTGACAATACTTCATAATACTGTGTTTTCTCCCATTTGTATTTGTCACCAAACGGGGATCATTATCTTTGGAAACGACTGCTGTCAAAGTGTCGGGTTGGTCCATTAGTTCTTCCATCGTTGAAAAATCTCGGCGGCACTGACATGGAGTGTATGCAAGTGGTTGCAAAATCAAAAGGCAAGTCAAGTGCTCTCCATTGTGAATAATTCATGCTACGCTTAATGAAACAAGAAAGCCTCAGGTACATTCGGCTTTGGGTATCTCACATATCTTACAGGATGCATGATAAGAGCACATGAAGACTGGAGATGTAGTATTACTAGCCGCAGCCAGATCTTCTGTCAGCTTCATGAAAGAGCATAAAACGAAGGAGAGGCTAATGGCCAATGAGTGGCTGACTTAGAAAGCATCGTGTAGTTCTGCAGCCAAGAAAAAACAGATCAATTTCATCCACAAGATGAACAGCAGCAGTTGCTCACCTTGGCGTGATCGATGCGGACGGAGAGCTCTTTAGAGGCGAAGCCCCCAAAGATGAGGCTATGTGGGGCACCGATGCGAGCGCAGGCCAACATGGTGAACATGGCCTGAGGCACCATGGGCATGTAGATGACGACGAGGTCTCCTTTCTTTACCCCATTCTTCACCAAGACTCCTGCCAACCTGGACACCTGGATGGAGACACAGAGGAGACACACAGAATGCTCACGTGTATTTTGGTTAAGCTCACGCTGCACAAATGTCTGCAGAAATCCATTTGAGATCATTATTCATGACCAGTGGAATCATCATAAACTAGAGATGTTAGTTTTTATTACTGAGAGGCTTACATTTCTGGGTCAATGTATAATTGAGGGACTTTTGAAATCCATGGAATATATCTTGCATCCATTTTTATTAAAAGTAAAAATGTTTTTTGTGTTTATTATGATCATGTCTTTACAAATTTCAGAATTATTTATTATGAAACAATCACTTGTTTATAAAAAATTATTGGCTATCACTAAAATGTCAACTAAATAACCGTTCAAATTTAGTAACAACCACCTTCTAATTAGCTAAAAAATAATAGGTTTTGTCTCGGTTTGGTCGTTTTTGTCGTTTCGTGCCTCGTTTTTAAATTTACAAAAATGACTGGATATCACTGAAATATCAACTAAATAACCATCCCAATTTAATAACAAAAACCTTCTAATTAGCTAAACAATAATAAAATGAGATTGTTAAGAATTGTTTTGATTGTGTTCTTTTTATTAATTTGAGATAATCATGACAGATGTTTCTTTTTTGGTAATATATCAAATTTTATATGGAAAATAACAAATCGCATCACTTTCAATAAGTTACCCGTTACAAAAACACCTCTCAAGGAAGTGTGTTAATTCCAGATCACATGACCTGCTCCACATGATGTCATTTCCTCCTGAAGAAAAGACTGGCCAGACTCCAAGGCTTTCTGAGTTATTTAATATAAAGTAGTGAGTGAGTCAAGTGTGGATTTATCGTATGTCAACAGGTTTACTACAATATCTTTATAAATAACTTTGAATTTCCATTTTACTCAATTGTATATATAATATTTAGAAGAATCTTTGTGTAAAAATGCCATGTGGTGTTTGGTTATAGGTGGCCATGTTGATTTTAGGCCTGAAAATTGCAGAAATGTCAACTATGAAACCTGTCAACTATGTTACAAAAAGTCCCGCAATTATATATTGACCCTTCCATCTACACAATGCGTGGTTGTTGGATTACTACTGTGAAGAAAACAGTGAATTTATCCAAAGTTCTTTTCCAATTGTCCTCAACTGAAGAAAAAAACTTGAATTTCTCCTTGAAAATTTAATTGAATGTCTCTTAGCTTCAGGGGGAAATTTTGATCCATTTAGAAAACTTTTTGATTATAGTGCATGCCACTGAATCTGTCCAAATGTCAAGTTTTTCTTTCATTCAGTGCTTTTGTTTTTCCGTCCTCCACACTAATGTGAGCTCAATGCAGTTGCCATGGTGGAAAAGACCTAACCAACTGTCTCAGCGGAGAGATGGAAAATGTATTTACTGTCATGGCAACTCTGACAGATTCTACTTTGGGAGCTGAAACCCCAAGCAAAGTTTCCCTGCATGCCTCACAATCGATTTTTTTTCCCCGGCAGCCCAAACCAGACTTTAAATGATGAAATTCCACGTCAATGCAGCTCTTCGTGCCGTCCTGTTCTGTGACTTCAGATTTTAACAACACCGCAATATTTACCTGGTCCTGCAGTTCCCTGAAAGTGATGACCTGTTTAGTTCCAGTCACTGGGCTGTCGTATATGATGGCAGGCTGTTGTCCACGGCCGCTTTCTACATGGCGATCCACAGCGTTGAAGCACATGTTTAACTTTCCTCCAACAAACCTGAAAAACAGGCACATTTTCAACCCACCTGTGTGTAAACATGCATATACACTGAAGGTTTCTGAAGTCAAAGTTAAAATACATAGTAGGAGAAGAAAACAAATCCCATGCTAACATCTCAACCAACACAGGTCTAAAAACACACAGCTCTTCAGTGCGTATTTTTGGCTCGTATGCCAATTTTTGTGGGTTAAAAATCGAGCACAACTTAATGAAACCATCTCAGGCAAAAACATATGCAGATGTCGCTGCCAACAGCACACAGCAAATCAATGTTCCTGACGAGGCAACAGTTTCAAGTCGTGCCGGTGTCTTGCATATGGATAAAGAGCAGCGAGCAGGTTGAGCAGATGGTGTCTGGGATCTGCTGTTTCGGAAGCCGGAGAGAGACGGGGTGGCCGTGTCCTTCGTGTTAACTGCACCGCATCCAGACAGCTCTTTCTACCACACTAGATCGCATGACTGACAACCCCACCCACCAGCCGGAATAAAGCAAAAAAAAAGAGTATTTTCACTTCGTCCTCAGCGCAGACGGGTGTGAGGATGTATGTGGGCTGTTATGCATTTTAATAATGTTTAGTTTTCCTTGAGGCAACTGCCAACATGCTGTTTGGTTTTACAGGTAGTTCAGAAGAGTCGAGCTGCGGCTTGAAGAAAACTGTCCGCTGTTTGTTTTCTTCTCCGGTGCTCAGGTAGCCTGGAAAAGTAAGTAGCCTGAATGCTAGCACTTCAGCTAACCTTTCATAGAGCAGCTTTCACCCCAACTGATTTGTTAGCATCATTTAAGTCAGGTGTTGGACTTTAATTCCCCATTTTTTGGCCACATTTTATGGAACAGACTCCCGGTTTCATTCAAGAAAATGTACAGTTTTGAGTGAGACTAGTTTTAGCGATGCCAGCAACACATTGGTGCGGCAAATGCATCAGCTAGCGTTAGCTGACAAGCTAGGTTTAATGTTTTCAATTAGAAATGCAATTTAAACTTGTAAAAAAAAATTTAAAAAAAAAACACAAGATATTTCACTTCTAATTCTTGAAGATCATTCAAACATTTAACACTCCGCTGCATAGATAGAAGAAAAATGTCCTTAATATTAACCCTCTTGTTGTCTTTATTTATGGGCACCAAAAAATACTGTTTCCTTGTCTGAAAAAAATCCAAAAATTCAGCAGAAAATTTCCTCAAATTTCTGAAAATTTGCAAAACCTTCAGGAAGAAAATTCCAATAATTGCTTAAAAATTTCCCTTAAAAGTTTTGAGAAAAAAATCCCCCAAATTTGACAGGAAAATTGTTGTAAATATTTTCAAAAAAATGAGTAAAAATCTTCCAAAAAAATCCTAAAAATATCTAAAGTGATTACATATACATCAGTGAAACTTTTAATATTTTCTTGAAGAACATTCACAAAAAAAATCAACTAAAATCCAGCGAATTTTGCTGGATTTTGGTTGATTTTTTTGTGAATGTTCTTAAGAAACATTTTTTTAAACATTTCTTTTTTTTCACCAAAACATTTTCAAAAATCTCCCAAAAATGTTGAAAATGTGGAAGTTTTCACTGTGAAAATCTATTTTTTCCACATTTTCAAACTTTAAAACGGGTCAATTTGACCCGCAGGACGACATGAGGGTTAAAGATGTGAAAAAACTTAATCAAAACAGCTCTCCAAGAAACAACATACCAGTGTGTTAGCCTGGAAAAGTTAGAATGCAGAAAAAGACTTTCACACATGGTGGACTAAAGTTTGGATTATAAAAACTTCTATTTGACAAATTACAAAATTGTACAGACAGTGAAAATATGCAGAAAGCGTAAATATTAAGTCCATGTTGGATTTTCCACAGTGTAGTGAGTCACTCTAAATTTGGGTTTCTCTACAGGTGCACTGACTCAGTGATCCAGAGTTTGATTAGATCCACGTGAAGCCAGGAACCAGCTGGTGAGGTCACACCAAACACAGAGCAACACATCCCATAGCAGCAACATATTCTCATACACTGACTAATACATACAGACATACAGATGGCAGCTGTTACACTGCTTTCACAGCTAATACAGAACTTGTATTCATCAAATATAAGGATTTTTTTTTCCACCTGATGCCTTGAGTCTGTTTCCCAAATAAGCCATTATTCCAACCAATCCCAGTGGTAATACTAGACTACAGAGCTCATTTTTTTCACTTTTTTTGTGATACAACTTTTATGAAACCCTTGATTTAGCTTTTATTTATTCGCATTAATAAGAATATGAATAATAAAAACACAGATGAAAAGTACCCGCTGCTTCCTGCTGTGCATCCAGGGAACACGCTCAGTAAAAAGATTTTTATTTTATGATATTGCACCACCAGGCTTTGACTGTGATGGCAAGAATGGAAATGCATGCTGGTACCTTTATTAAAGTGAACCAGTGATGAGTCGCCCTCCTGCATGAATCATAGAAAAAGTAACATTTTGCAAATAATCATGATGGTGAAGGTACAGAAAAAGAGGAACGCATGCAAAAATAGTGTAATGTCAATATTTTCCCTTCAGAAAATTTCATGGAGATGTCAAGTCTTATTAAGAGGAGCCAATCACTGATCATTGATTTAATGAAGTTGCATCAGAATACTTTAATAGATTTAAAGTTAGTTGCTACTTGTATTCAATCAATCAACTATTTCTTGCAAGTCTGCAGCTCTGTTTTTGTTTATGGCAACTGTATTACCTTTCCTGAACATATACAGTCTCTGGTTCCACTGCTGCTGGGATTGGTGGATCCATTAGATCCATATTCAACCCCTCTCTCTCTCTCTCTCTCTCTCTCTCTCTCTCTCTCTCTCTCTATATATATATATATATATATATATATATATATATATATATATATAGAGAGAGAGAGAGAGAGAGAGAGAGAGAGAGAGAGAGATAGATAGATAGATGTCAGTTAAAATGTGTATTTTTTTTCATCATACACAAGAAATGACAATTATCACGCAACAGGCTATTGACTAAATATTTTAGTTTTTTCATTTTTCATTCTACTTTAACTAATCTGGGAATAAAAGATCTAGGTATTTTTTCAAATTTCTGTATTTTTTACAGTATGGCATATTTCATAAGATTCTTTGTAATTATTCTAATTAGACAGACAGTGGGGTCTCCTAAGGGGGAAATGCTGTTAGCCTCCCCAGATCTGACAGGTCAAGTCCATTCATTGAAACTCTGATGTCCAAATGAAAATAAAGCAGCATTAGACGACTGTAATGACTTTACATAGCAGTAGCCAACTGTGCTGACATCCATAAACATGGCAGAGTACAAAGGACACCGTTTGCACCATCAGCTGAGAAAGGTGCACACGCAAACCTTGAAGTGCTAACAGGAGCTGATTGTCACTTTGTTGCTTGCAGCTGATTGTAGGAGTCTTACCTGAAAGTTTATTAATTACCTGCAGCATCAGACAGCAACAGGATCCAAATAAGCATCTCTTAAGCCAAAGCGGTGTATGCATTTATCACAACACAGCATTACCTTAAGCACTGGAGACAGAATTGATCAGGCTCAAACATTTTTTGACTTCAGGTGAGCTGTCAAACACTGTTACAGTTTATCAGCTACAGTTAACCTGAGCCCCACCGCAGCTGAATATTATTTTACATAAAAGTCTGATCTGTTTAGTGGAGTCAAAATATTCTTCTGTCATATCGTGTATTTTATAAAGGACATTTTTTACTCCGCTAAAGAACACAGCGGAGTTATGTGACAATCGGTGTTGGTTTGTCTGTCTGTTGTCTGTCCATCTGTCTGTTAGCAAGATTACTCAAAAATGAACAGATTTCGATGAAATTTTCAGGCAAGGTCAGAAATGACACAAGGACCAAGTGATTAGATTTTAGCAGTGATGGGGCTTATAGTCTGGATCCACAGATTTGTTAAAGATTTCCATATCATTGCAAGATATCTACACAGCATCACTGTAACTATGACGAGTCAGCTGCCCTGCTGATGATCACATGATTGTGATCCTACTAAAAATCCACCGCTGTGGACTTATCGGGATTTATCTGTCGGAAATGACACAAGGAACAATTGATTAAATTGTGGGGGTGTTTCCCATCAATTCCCGCCGCCCGCTACATATTTAGGTCACGCGATTCGGTATCTGCACATAACGTGCATATGCATAACACACGCCTGTGCTCAGCGTAAGGTCATTTTGTTTGTGGGTCCATCTATATTAAATGGCCACATTCTATGTTGCTGTGATTTCTGATCATCAATAACTAATAAACAAATACTGCATTTCTACAAAAAATGATGCATTTCTGACAATGCCATATGGGGGAATGAGCAGCCTTGGAGGAGGACTGCGCTCTCTGAGTGCTTTTCTTGCTTCATTTGCAGCAATGGCATTTTTGTGTGTTATGATATATGAAAGAATGTTATCTTGCTAAATGTGGCAGCAGGTAGCCAAGTATCAATGAAGGCACTTTTTATTGCACCATAAATGGCTGGAATTAGATAAATCGCACATGGACAGATGTCTCAATGTTGAAATGATACATAATGTAGACGTTTTGCATACAAGTAATTATTATTTTTCTTTTTCTCTCTTGCGTTGTTTTGAACGGTGGTCACCCAAATAACCAAAATACTAACTGTACCTCTATTAGTATGTGACTACCAGCCTCTATACTACAGTAAGTATTACAGAATTCCTAATAGATAGCTGTGGCTTGTGGTTTTGTTGGCCCACCCCTAGATGCTCAGTGGCCCCCTAATGAAAACTTCCTAGATGCGCCCCTCCACACTCACACTGTCACGCCAGACTTCTGCAAGTCCAGCGAAAGTTGTTTACATGTCATTTGGTGCAGACTTGTTAGTGTTTCCTCGTTGTGTTGTGCAACTTCTACCTCTGAGACTTACCAGTTCGGAAACACCGGATCCTCAACGCGTAAAGTTTGCCTCCACGGTTCAAACCAGTGTATGTTCTCCCCCATCTCCGCCCAGAACTTCTCGGGGTGTTCCCTCGCTGTGACGAAGGCTCGGCCGTACGCAGAGTCGGATGCATAGCTTCTGCAGCCCCGCACCTGGAAACGCGTCTTCAAACCGGCAGATGCATGTGGTCCTGCTGCTCTGACGCCACGTTGTTGTGCCGCTGCGCACAGTTTCCTCACCGGCCGGCGTTCCACCCGAGCGCAGGCGTTCAGGCGCACAAGGTGTCTTATTTGGAAGTGCATCGCGAACTTGCACGAGTTTCTCTGCAGTGCCGGGGCCCCGATTCTAGAGTGCAACAGCCGGCGACGTCATCTGGGGCCACAGAGAGGGAGGGAAGGTGTCAGCAAGAAGTTTCTACAAAGCCCTGAAGGAATGCGAACTCTGAACTGGATGGAGTTGCTGCAGGAGGAGCCACGTTGTTACACAACACAAAAGACGGCACAGCAGGCTGCCACAACCAAGGAAATAAAGAGTGTGAAGTAGGCACATCAAAGGAGAAAACTGCATGCAGCTTGAAAACAAAGACACCCAATTCAGCCTATGGGTCAATATGTAATTGAGGGACTTTTGAAGTCCATGGGCCATATCTTGCATACAGAAAAAAAACTTTTTTCTGTTCATTATGATCATGTCTTTACAAATGTAGTATTTTTTTTATTATGGAAACAATCACTTATTAATAATAAATGACTGGATATCACTAAAATGTCAACTAAATAACCGTCTGAATTTAATAACAACAACCTTCTAATTAGTTAAACAATAATAAAATGAGTTCAAAAATAGTTTTGACTGTTATTTTTATTAAGTTGAGATAATCATGACAGATATTTCTTTTTTGGCAATATATCAAATTTTGTATGGAAAATAACAAATTGTATCACTTTCAGCTAAGTTCCCCATTACAAAAACACCTCTCAAGGAAGTGTGTTAATTCCAGATCACATGACCTGCTCCACATGATGTCATTTCCTCCTGAAGAAAACACTGGAAAGACTCCAAGGCTTTCTGAGTTATTAGATATGTTGTGTAGGACTAGATATTGATGTCCCTTTTTGCATACATGAGACATCTAACACTCTGTGGGATGGTCCAGAGAGTGAGGGCATCCTCTGGGTTATCTAGTGGGGGCCCTCCTTCGTTGGTGTTTTGCTGATAGACCCATGACACCTTCAGAGGGTTCAGCAGTGAATCCCAGCATCCCAGGTTCACCCCCTAGATGACTACTACTCACCTGAAGGCCCAGGTGGAGTCCTTTCTCTTCATCCACAGCCGCTGACTTCCCTTTTCAGCAGCTCTGGAGAGGTTCTTGATCGCCTGGTGGTGGACATTCCCATGTACTCCCATCTCCTGGAGAAGCCTGGATGTCGAGGTGGCTATGAAGCCTCCGTAGCCTACTTCGACTGATCGGACCCTCACCTTCCAGTCTCGCTGTTTTGCATCGGCGGCAAGCTCCGTATACCTCAGCTTCTTGTGCTCATAGGCCTCCTCTACTGAGCTCTCCCAGGACACTGTGAGCTCCATGATGCAGACGATGCTGACCATAGCACCAGGTCTGGTCGCAGGTTGGTGGATGCGATCTCAGGTGGGAAGCAGAGCTTTTGGTCCAGGTCTACCAGCATCCCCCAATCACAAATATAAAGTAGTTTGTGATTCAAGCGTGGATTTATGGCATGTCAACAGGTTTACTACAATATCTTTATAAATAACTTTCAATTTCAGTTTTACTCAATTGTATATATAATAGAAGAATCTTTCTGTAAAAATGCCATGTGGTGTTTGGTTATAGGCGGCCATGTTGATTTTAGGCCTGGAAACAGCAAAAATGTCAACTATGGTACAAAAAGTCCCACAATTATATATTGACCCTTATAGTTTGCCTTTTATCCTGCAAAATGGAGAAGAAATCCATTGTACTTGCAACGCTACATTTTTAGTGTCCTTAGGGCAGTATCAATATTTCTCTAATTAAAAAATAATGCATCTCCTTTCATTTGCTGCTTTGGGATATTTGTGAAAATAACAGCTTCCCAGCTTGGTAAAGCTGAGTCACTTCATCTCCATAACAGCAGCTTGTGCAGTCCTGTCACAGCAGCAGCTCTTCGTCCCCTCAGTGGAGTGTTGCGTGCATCTCTTTCGTCACTGCCATCATCCAGGCTGCTGGTAAAATACCCATAATCCAGCAGACCCCCTGTCAGCGACCCCTGCAGAGGAGGCCCCCTGGTTGAGCAACTCATCCGTCTGATATTTGAGGTCATCTGTTTCTATTTATGCATGCATGACAGTAGCTTCCATCCGACAGCTCATCCACTTTCCAGGGAAATAAGTGCGTCGGTGTGCAACAATGGGATTCATTAGTTTTTGCAGTGGTTTGCTTGGAAAATAAACAGAAAAATGCAGTGTGATATACGAAATACATCGGTGGTAAACATGACTTTCAGCACATTTTGAATTATTGAGGAACGCCTCCTTAAAGCCATCACCTGCCAGTCGATCCTTTTTGGACATGATGAAACCATGCTCGCTGTTTTATCTCATATTGATTCGGATTTCATCACATTGCAACAGAGCATGTAAGTTACAATCTATATTCATGTTTATCAGCCTCCTGACAGCCAACGGAGGCCTCCCCTCTGCTCACGCTGCAATTTGTTGGACCAAAAGGTCTCACTGAATCATCGCTCCCCCCAGACATTTGCCATCTTTTCTTTTTTCTTTTTTCTTTTAGAACACTGCAGATGCTATCGGCAGAATATGTTTCATTCTTATAGTTTCTGGCACCGGACGTGAGCAGAGCACTAACTAACAACCGCTCACACAGACTAATCAGACCTAAACTGGAGTCTGAGATGGCTTATTATTACTCCTCTGCTCTGATTTGTGAGTGTTTTGAAGTAGTCCTTCATAAACAATTAGAGGCGATTCCCCAAGTTTATCTCCAAATGATTCATCTCCAAGCTGTATTTTTTTTCCTAATTTGGATTTATAATCAAATTGTTTGGAAGTTAATGATGTCTGTTTTACATTTTGAATTGGATTTGGATGCAACGGTTGTCAGAAAGGCTCGTAAATGACTTTTCATTCATAGTTTTTGAAAACTGATGCATCATGACAGCTTGTTTCAGCAGAATAGATTTGCTTTAACTGCCTACTGAATGCAAGGGACAGTTAATTATTTAATGAAGAAGACACAGGTGAAAGCTATTATCACTTGTTGGTTGTCATCTTGATCGTGTGCAAGTCAACAAAGGAGATTTTAAAGCTGAGATGGGCAACTAAAATGTCAAATGAATCTCAGTAAAGCGTGTTGATGTTGTGTACAATGTATCCCTATTTGTTTTTCATGAATTGAGATAAGATTAAATGGCCATGAGCTACAGCGGGTGCAGCAATGTGAGCCTTTGTGGAAAGTTAGTTTTACGCCATCTGCTATCTGTATTTAAAGTGGAAGCTGTCACCCTGAAGGGGGCATCAGCAGCCTAATGGTTACAAGGAACTTTTAAGTTTAAATCCTCCAGCCAAAGGCATGAAAATCAATGTGAAGGCTTCCTTGAGGAGTCCGTTTGAGTAAGTTCTTAAGTTTACCTTAAAAAAGTCTGTAAAAATGAGAGTTTATATCCGATTATCGCCATGGTGCTACCTCTCTTAATGCTTCCTGTATGAGAAATTGCACAGTTGTTACATCAACTTGTCTTGTTAACAAATAAACACCATCTTTAAGATGTCTGCCTCCCACAGTTTCCATGATGAAGTACTTTTATTATCTGTCAGCAGCTGCCTGATGTGGATTTGACATAAATAATAACGGTGCTGCGGTGGAAGAGCAGCCTGTCGCATCGTGCAGGAAAACCTTAACATAAACTGTTATATAAATGCATTATTTTTCCTTCAGGAGGAACTTTTCAGCATCCCTTGCCCCCCCCACCCCCCCCAGATTGACATGCTGTATAAATCATAATCAAGGTTGCACGAGGATTCAGCAAAATTCACTGATGCTCCTTTTAAATAAGTACAAGATGAGCAGTTTTTTTAGTCGGACATGAGACACATTTATTCATTTATTAATTAACTAAAGCAATACTTTCCATATTCGTGCAATTTACTGTATCATAAAGAAATACAGTGTCCTCCAAGGAAATAATCTGGCATGTAAAACCATAAAATCAAATTTTTTTGTGGTGTAGGTCGTCTCCACTATGGAACAACAACAACCTTTTATCTCAAGGGAAACCATTCACTAACAAAAATTGGGAGGATAAAGGTATTACTACTCTTGAAGACATTAACGGGGTCGATACAGTCCTTTGTTTTCAATAACTTGTCTCTCGTTTTAACATTGACAGTCACTGTCTTTTACTTCAGAATAAGATCAGCCTGTAAAGCCTATAGGGTTCCCTCGGGGTCAGGCTTGAAGGACTATCCCATTTTATACTGAATACAGAATGCTCCAGAACGACAGGTATCTTATATCTACGAGAAATGTAATTCCCAGATTTACAAAGCAATGTCAGGAATGAAAGCTTGGGACTAGTAAGACTAGGACAAAATTTAAACTGGGATAGGATCTGGACAAATACTACCAGTACCTCGAAAAATCCAAATCATCAGTACATACATTTGAAATTTTGCCATAGAGCATATTTAACACTAAGAATTAGACACCAGATGGGATTGGCCCGTAACCCATTTTTCTCCTTCTGCCTCCATGGAACCATTGGCTCATTTATACATGTTTTATGGGAATGTCCAGGAGTTTTTGGTTTGTGGGAGAAGGTTATCTGACGGAACTAACGGGGATACAGTTACCAATGGACCCAGCTGTACATCTTCTAAATGAGGGCTCTCATGTTGCTATTATGGACAACAAACCCCTGCATGACATCCCAAGTATTCACTGGCTTCGGAGCTTTTTGGACGTCGCCTATCTACAACCAACATTCCCTCTAATTTTTCCTGAGTGTGAGCAAACACACAAACTCCCTGAGCGTCCCTTGAACCACTGTGAGCAACATCAGACGTGCACTGTGGTCACACCAGCATCACATCCATTCAAGTTACATGGTTCATTAAAAGAATCAAATTACAGCATTTACATTTCTGTTAAAACACTTTGTCAACAGGAGCCAGTTGAAGGCTGCAGTGATTTTAGTGACACTACAATGTATAAGAGTGAAGTTATTGAATATTTGTCTCTCTTTACTGTTGCAGCGGTTTTGCAAATTGCAGACGGACCCTGTTCACTCCATACACACCAATGTTATTCCTGTAGCTTGAAAGACAGCTACTTTTGATAAAACTGGGCTTGTAGCACATTGTCTGCCTTGCAACAATGGGAAAGAGGCACCGTTTATGTTTTGACAACCTATATCTAATGAGTTATTGATGCTGGAAGTCCGAATCTGTGAATATCTTTCCAACTTTACTGAACTTGGGGCCACTACCACCTAAGGAGTGATATATTTAATTTTGAAAAAAGCATTTAGCCATACTTACAGCTTTAAGTGCTTTATTAACACGGAACTAAAAATTTTGTATTGTTTTATTATCACAGGTTCTGTCTGAAAAGAGGTGGCATCATTTTAAACAGTGAAATCAAACTAATAAAATGTAATGACCAACCAGTGAGCAATACTGGATTCTGCAAAAACATAAACAACTTTTTTAAAAATCTAAATCTTATCTTAACACAGTTAATGTATTAACTTATTTTTGTGTGTATGCATGTATTTATTGATTTATTTAGTACTGTTAACATATCAGAGTTCTGAGTGAGTTTTTCTTAAGATAGACAAAGGCCATTTATTGATTACATATAGGCTGTTAAATGTTTATTAAAAACTGAAAAGCATTAAAAAAAAACAACTTAGGCATTTATTGAGTCACTAAAATACTGTAGAGTACAGACCACATCAGCATGATTATAAGCATCCTCTGGTAAATTAACAACCAGATCCTGATGTCTCTCACCATATGGACTTCAGGAGATGATTAGATGATGATAAACTGTGACCTACTGGTTGGGTTCTCTCTGTTCTCATGTTTCTTACATGTTTGTCCCCTGACAGCCGGGTCCTAATGTTTTTTGAGCAACACACCATACTATGACGTTTTTACAATGATGGTTCTACTATGGAACCAGTTTGACATGTTCAGGTGTTCTTTGTGTGAAAACTCAGAGATTTCAGGTATCAGAAGGTGGTTTTCAACTTTCTTTGTTAACTTTCTGCTTCAACTTTAAATTAAATTTCATTCACTAACCCAGCCCTCTGGACTTCCAGGAAGCTGTGTTCCTATTGGCTGTCCAGGTGGCTGCTTGGTGTTATCAGGAACACCTGAGCAGGTCAGTGTTATCAGGAACACCTGAGCAGCTCAGTGTCTTCCTGCTTTATTTAGCTGCAGACAAACATTTCCTCTGCTTCTGTTCACCACTGAAGCGGGTTTGACTCCTTTGCTTTAGTTTGTTTTTTAGGCGTTGGCTTGCAGCTTCCAGCAGTAAAATAATCTTTAATGTGTTTCTTGGTGTGTTTTAGGGCTTTGTACTGGATAGTTGTCTTGGTAAATGTGGTTCTTTAGCCACAGTTAGCACATGGTGCTACTGTGTGCAGTGATTAGTGGATTTGGTGCAGCTGAGTTGTGTCTTTATCTTGGCTGCAGTGAGTCTTCAGAGGTTTTTGGTCAGACACATTCTGTATTCTTTTTGTGAACCAGCATTGATTGTCCAGAAGGTAAGAGTTCCTGTCCTGATTCTCTGTTCTCAGAGGTTCTCTGGTAGGCTGCAGGAGACTTTAGTGTTTGGGTTGTGCTTGTTTGGTTTTTGTATGGTTTCATTTGGACGACTATCTTGAGGCTCCTCCATGTGGTTTAGTGAGGTTTTCTGCAAGAGTTCTACAAAGCAACCTGCAGCAGAAGAGACTTTGAGAGTTTTTAGGAAGTTCTGGAGACCAGACTTTAGAGCAGCAGAAACATTTGTCAGCAGTTTGAGCAGGAGAAGGTGAGCTTCAGAGTAGAAATGAGACGGAAACCTTCTTGACCCGTGTGGTGAGGTCCTGTACCAAGAGTTTGAGCAGGTTGTGAAGAGTCTGTAGTTCTTTGGTCTGAAAGCACAAGAAGAGTCGACTCATTAAAGGAGAAAACAGGAGATATTGTTGGTTCTTCTGTCGCTCTGCAGTTTCCTTATACTGAATATCAAGTTTATGTTTTAAATGATTTCCCATGTGAGCCCAAGAAGACTTCAATAAACTCCCTCCATCCCCTGGACACAACACATTTTATTACCATGTTAAATCTTTTTTGTTTGTTTGTTTTTGAGTTTTAATCAGAGTTTTAGCATAGTTTTTTCTCTTTGCTTGTTTAGTTTTGTAATCTGTGTGAAAGGTGCTAAACAAATAAAGTTGAATTGATAAACTGAATAATTGACTAACTCCTGATTGTGACAACAGAAGTATTTTCATTGTGATTTAAGGGTTTGTTTCATTTTTAAGGTTGGGGTTAAAATCTTGACAGAAAAAAAGATTAAAGAAATAAACTACAGTAAAAAAGCAATTAAATCAAAGGAAAAAAACATTTAATATAATAAAACTTTTAAAAAGAAAAATAACATTAAATACAATTAAATTATATTAGACAAAATATTTAATTAGATAATTAAATGGAAGATACAAAGCATGTAATTATGAAATTAAACAAAACATTTTAAACAAAAATATTAAACATTAAAGATGAAATATTTTAGATAATTAAACATTTAAAAAATACAATTAAACAAGAATATTACACATTTAGAAAAATACAAAACATTTAATTAGATTATTAAAGCTTTAAAAGTCAAAACATTTAATTAAAAAATTAAATGTTTAATTCGAAAATTAAATCTTAAAGACAATAAAACTTTAAATAGGAATTAAACAGAAAATACAATGAAGCATTAAAAAAGAAAATTAAACATTAAAAGGTGGTAAAACATTTAAAAAGAAAAACCTTAAAGATTTAATCGAAAAATTAAACATTGGGAAAGAAAAGGAAATTTTTCAAACAAGTCGATAAAACATTTGAAAAAACAACAATTAAACATTAAAAAGACAAAACATTTTGAAATCAGATCAGACATTAGAACAGAATAAAAGGTGAGAAAAGAGCAAAACTAAACATTTAAGAAGAATCAAACTAAAGATAAAACCTTTGAAAGGGCACCAGTTAAACTTTAGAATATCAAATTAAACAGAAGAAACAATAAAATGATCAAAAGAGCAACAACAGATAAAGGCCTTAAAGTGTTTTCTAGTCTGAAATGAAAACATCAAGTTGTTTCTTCAAACATTTCCTCTTTCTATGTTCTTGGTTTGATTGTGGACAGATTTACTAAGAACTCATTTCAGAAAACTGATTTCCAGATAAAGTCTACTAGTAGTTGAAGGCAACGATCAAACTAATGTTACCTTCTGATCTCCACAAACTTTACTGTTCAGTGAAGGGAATCAAAGTTTGTTCAGGATTTCTAAAAAACCCACAGGTGAAAGTCTGAGAAGAACTCAGATGGATGATCTAAATGTGAAATCAAGACTCATGGTCACAAGTTTTAAGGCTTCTGTTAACCATAAAGTTCAAACTAACAGAGAAGTACTGAGAAACTTTTAAGATTTCAGTCCTCAGACTGTCTGAAGGTTCAAACGAACAGAGAAGTACTGAGAAACTTTTAAGATTTCAGTCCTCAGACTGTCTGAAGGTTCAAACGAACAGAAGTACTGAGAAACTTTTAAGATTTCAGTCCTTGGACTGTCTAAAGGTTCAAACTAACAGAGAATTACTCAGGAACTTAGAAGATTTCACTCCTTGGACTGTCTGAAGGTTCAAACTAACAGAGAACTACTGTGGGACTTAGAAAATTTCAGTCCTCAGACCGTCTGAAAGTTCAATCTCACAGAGAACTACTGTGGGACTTAGAAAATTTCAGCCCTCAGACTGTGTGAAAGCTCAGGTCCTGAGGACTCGGGAGGTGTAGAGGCTTTGGAAAGTCTTGGAACTGAGGGTTCCACCCTCCAGCACAAAGGCTGAAGCCCAACCTCCTGAGAAAAACGGTCGAGTCAAGACCCGAGTTAAAAAAAAAAATCGAAAACGACAAAAAATAGATGATAAATGCGCAAAAAAAAGAAGAATTAGTATCTGAGCGAATAGCTCAGGGGGATAAGAGGATAGACTACAGAGTGGAAGGTCGCAGGTTCAAGACCCACCACTGGCACTTTTCTTTCTTTGTCTTTGTCAGGATTTTGAGAAAATTTAAGAAGGGTCTGGTCTTGAACCAGCGACCTGCAACTCCACAGGCAAATCCTTAACTCACTGAGCTACAGATCAGATACAAAGAAATAAATTCGTCGTCCCTTTGGCATCGTAGTTGCTGAAGTGACCACATGGGCGGAGCCAGGGCGGAGCCTGGGTGGAGTCAGGGCGGAGAATAGGCAGGAGGTGGGTGGTGGCCTCCCCCCTCTACTCCCCCACCACCCACCACACCTTCCCCCGCCCGACGAGTTCTTCGAGTCTCCACGAGTTCTTCGAGTCTCCACAGGTTTTCCCGAGTTTCTGGAGTTTCCACGAGGTCGGAGGCAGAACAAGCTGTCATGAAGAGGTGTTGAAGTCGGCCAGGATGGACTGACTTTTTACAGCGACTAGAAGGAAGACGACTAGAAGAGCAGGTCTTTAACCACCATCCATAAAATCCATGGAGTCGCTCCAGAGAAATGAAGGGAGGTCAACTTTTATCAACCTCCATCCAGATGTTCAACTTGATATCTTTACTTGGACATTTTTAGCACCACAAACCTTTAGTATCACACTTTATTATCATTTATTAGGACTTTCATGGAATCCACCAGCAGATTTAGTTTTTGATGAGAAACTTTATTCTTGTCGTCATGGGACTTCAGTATTTAAAACTTTTCCTTCTATTTGACCTCATGTTTATTAGTTTTAGTGGAGAAAGTTATTTTAATTGTCAATTAGTCTCTTAAAAACTAAATAATAAATTGCATTAGTCAAGAGGTTTAAATTTCTTACTTTGTCATATTTTAAATATGACAAAAAAATATAAAAATAAAGCATCTTGAGACAATTTGACCTGTAATTGGCGTTATATAAATAAAATAGAATTAAAATTGTATGTATCTTGTAATGTTGGAGTAATTCAGCCATATATGTTGGAAAACACATTTTCTTTGTCCATTAATCTGTTGATT
This sequence comes from Amphiprion ocellaris, assembly GCF_022539595.1. NCBI lineage: Eukaryota > Metazoa > Chordata > Actinopteri > Pomacentridae > Amphiprion > Amphiprion ocellaris. Next base: position 694 of record NW_026559335.1, on the reverse strand, counting down.
GTTTCTCCACTAATTCATTTCTTGTTTTGGCTTATAAAATGTCAAGCCCAAATATATTCAGTTTACCGTCATAAAAACCAAAAAGATTTACATTCATGATGCAGGAATCAGGCAGTTTTTCACTTTTTATCTTAGTTTAGTCAGAAAGATAGTTGATAATGTGTGAATTGTTGCAGCTTGTGAGCCGTAGAAGGTTTTAATCTTTGGGGCTGAGTGTCAAAAAACATTTAGAAACCAACATCAACAAAACACTTAAAGAGAAATCCAACTTTTGCATGACAATGTCTAATTAAAGGACATTTATTTCCAACGTAAATGTGTGATATTCATCCTCTGGAGCTTTCTCTTCACATCATCTTCCACCTGGACTGGTTTGGTCGGGAGCATGTGCAACAAACATTTGAAAAACTGCACTTTACCATCAATGAATGACATTGAAGTTTCATCTCTACATAAATGAGACTGAGTCTGGATGTGCTGCTCTGTCATTAACTCCTAAGTTCAGGGAAAGTTCAAACAAAAGAGGACAGTTCAGATAAGACTTGAGAATGAGCTTATTTTGAACAAACATCTTAGACTTTCTGAGCTTCAGCACCTACAGCAAGATATTTTAACAACAAGCAACTCAAGAGATCCAGAAGTTGGAGAGAGTTAGCTTTAGCTGAGCCAAAGAACATGTGGGACGCTAACCTAG
>NW_026559334.1:0-32755 GCF_022539595.1 Amphiprion ocellaris | reverse complement strand
CCATATCATCGTGTCACATAAATGGGTACAACACAATGACAATCTTTGATATTTGAATTTTATTTAAAGTCTTTATAGATAGATAGATAGATAGATAGATAGATAGATAGATAGATAGATAGATAGATAGATAGATAGATAGATAGACTGCACCTGCCTCCTTGACTGTTTGAATTAGATACTGTCCAGTCTAACAAACTCTCATTCATTTACATTTCACTGAAAACTGGGTGATTTATTCTGCTGAGGAAGATCTGTGAAAGCTCCACAACTGCTGTTTCCAACATCAGGAATTAACTTTCTGACTTACACATTTTTATTATTTGACCTTTTATGTTTACACTTAATATTGAAGTTTTCTTTTCATCATTTAGATTTTTACATTTTCTATTATATTTTACAGTAATGAGGGATTTACAGATGCTTTTGGGCCATGACATCTTTGATTGTTTGGTTTCTGATGCTGATCTGTGTCATAACAGTTTATTCTCATTTACTGTCCCACAGTCACTTTTCTTGGTTTTCTGACCAATCAGAAAAGAGCAAATGATTATGTTTGGATTTAAATGGATGATGAGAAGCTGCAACAGAACAAGTCATATTTAATTTGCTTGGTAACATTGTCTGTCTGTGTGTGTTCAGTGAAGTGTATCAGTCAGTTCAGTTTCTGTTCAGTCTGACTGAGGGAGGTTTTTGTACGACGCTTTTTCACTGTGTGAACAACCACTGACTGTTGATGTAGTGACCACTCTGACAGTAATAAACTGCTGCATCTTCAGTCTGGACTCCACTGATGGTCAGAGTGAAGTCAGTATTTCCAGATTTTGTTCCACTGAAACGATCAGAAACTCCAGACTGACGACTGCTAGAGCAGTAAATGAGGAGTTTGGGAGCTTCTCCTGGTTTCTGTTGGTACCAGTTGAAACAGTAACTAGTACTTGGACTGACTTTACATGTGATGGAGACTCTCTGTCCTGGAACAACAGACTGAGATCCAGCAGACTGAGCCACAGTGATTTGTCCTGATGAGCCTGAAAACATGAAAAAGAGGAGAAGAGTTATTGAGACAAATCCAGCTTGGAGAAAGATGATCAGCATCCAAACACATGAGGATCATTTCTTTAACATGGACAACAGATGGAATAAAAGTCCATGCTGCTGGTTTCAGTGTTTTTCCATCATCCTGAAGCAGAGTTTTCAGCAGAGTCTCACCCTGAACAAGGAGCCCCAGGGTGGCCAGCAGCAGAGTCCCAAACATGATCATTGTACTGCCGCTGTGTGAGAGTCTGTGAAAGGCCTGAACAGACACTGATCAACACTGAGCTCTTAACGTCTGGGAGCACAGAGGCAGGACACATATGCAAACACACCGAGTCAGTCAGCTGCAGCTGTCCTCAACACATCAGGCTGTTTCCTGCTCACTGCTTTGACTACTGCAATCATCCATCACCTAATGAGAGACAATCTGTGGCAGAGAACTTCATCTCCACTCAGGAGTAAGACAAGATGTCAGTTATGTTGTGGAGGAGTTTAGAGGTTTATGAGACAGAAACTCTTTCAGTATCTCACTGAGGCTGAAGTTGGAGAAATGCAGGATGTGTGAAGAGTGAAGTGAAAACCCAAAATACATATGAATAAGTCCTGTTGTTTTTATCCTTCATAGAATCAGGTACTTCAATGAATTACAACAAAGGAGACACAATGTAAGCAATAATCTGCACTACATCCCTCACTGATTGTGTGAAGAAACTCCTGTCATCCATCAGTGTGTAGGAAGCAGCTCACACTGGTTATGAATCATTCAGTCTTAGTCTGGAGCCTCACTGAGCAGATCAGACTTCTTCCATCTGACTTGGTCCCTCACACTCTGCCAAATAGCCATAACCCTCTTGGAGCAGTGGGGTCAACCACCAGAATAACGTCTCCAACACTCCTGTTCTTACTCATTTTTTTTCCTGTTTTGCCTTTCTTGGAGCAGCAGAAGATATTCCTCTGTCCATCTATACCAGAAAAGATGGGCCACATACTGAACCTGCCTCCAATGACATTTGGCATAAAGGTCTGATTTCACAAAGGTTTCAGGGGGATCCATTTGAATTGCCTGACTGATTTAAATATCACAGTTTAGATCCTTCAATATCACTTTAGTTTCAAATTTTTAGAATTCTCAAACAAAAATGAATCTTGAGAAAATTATACATGGAAAACCCACAAATCCAAAGATTGACAACAATGGAGAAACAGAAATCTGTTAAATGTAAGAGACCTCCAGCAGAACCAGAGTCAGGGAGGGCAGCCATCTGCCTCGACTGGTTGGGGTGAGGGTAAAGGGGAGAGACAACAGGAGAGGAGAGACAAACACACAGACAGCAAACAAGATAAAATCAACACTGGTGGTGGAACCAGGAGCTCCGATGAGACCTGTGCATCCCTTTAAAGCACGGTTTTCTTTTGTTTGGATTATTATTGTCTCCATTAGTTGGGGTCCAATCACAACATTTTATAATAAACACTCAAACATGTAATCTCGATTAAAAGTACAACACTAGGCTGGTTTAAATCATATTTATCAGACATATTCCTGTTTGTTCATGTTAGTGATAATTCATCCATTTACATCAGTTAGTTGTATAAAGTTTCATCGCTATGCAGGTGACACCCAGTTCTATTTATTCATGATGCCAGAGGATACAAATCATTTAGTCAAACTTAAAGCAGTGTTTAGGGCATAGAAACCTAGATGACCTCTAATGACCAGTAACGTTCTTCTAACTATAGCATAATTAATCAGTTTTCACTCATATTAGTGTCTCTTCACCAACTCGCTGTAACATCCAGGATCGAGTTTAAAATCCTCCTCTTCACATTTAAATCTCTTAGTGACAAAGCTCCATCATATCATAAAGGACCTTAATTGTATCATATTATCCTAACAGAGCCCTGTGCTCTCAGTGCTGCAGGTTTACTTGTGTTTCCCAGAGTTTCCCAAACTAGAACAAGAGACAGAGCCTTCAGTTTTCAGCTCCTCTGTTGTGGAATCAGCTCCCAGTTTGGGTTCAGGAGGCAGACATCCTCTTTACTTTCAAGATTAGTTAAAAGCTTTCCTCTTTGAGAAAGTTTATAGTTAGGGCTGCTCAGGATCACATGAACCATTACTTGTGTTGTTTTAGGTTTGGACTGCTGCACAACTTCTCATGATTCACTAAACATCTTCTCCTTTACTCTCATCTTTCTGTCTACATTTATAAGCCACCATTGCATCACTAACTTTGTGTCTTGTGTCTCTGTACTTTGTGTTTTGTCCTTTCTGCAGGTGTCTGGATCTGGAGCTACACATCTCTAATTTGCAGTTACTGGCCTCACTGACTTACAAAGTGTTTGCCTTTCATGTATTGTCTTTTTAATCTGTATCTTTTTTCTCTGTCCCCACTGATCCTCGCCCTACTGGTTAAGCAGATTTTCACCCTTCCTAAAACTGGTTCTGCAGGAGTTTAATTATTTTTTGCTTTTTTTGGTCCTTCCCGGCTAGCAAAAAGGAATTTTTCTTCCTTGTCTACTGTTGTTCAAAGGCAACCAAAGGAAACTTTTGTTTGTTATTTTCTCTGTTTCACTTCTATGTGACGTATCTAAAGGTGAGACGTGTTGTTAGTTGGTGCTAGATGGATAAAATTTGATGAAACAAAAATTTAACATTGATAATGAAGGTTTCTGAGCCTGATCTGTGTCTTGGAAGGACAATAAATGATGAACAGATACAGGTTTTCTTCTCTTGATTTGTTTGTGAATCTGATAAAAACACGTGATTATTATGGGACCTGAATGAAAACTGAACAGCTGCTATAAAGAGAATTTGATTTCTATAAAAATAATTTAAGATACTGAACTCGTTTTGGGATCTGTGTGTGTGTTCAATGAACTGCATCAGTCAGTTCAGTTTCTGTTCAGTCTGACTGAGGGAGGTTTTTGTACGACGCTTTTTCACTGTGTGAACAACCACTGACTGTTGATGTAGTGAACACTCTGACAGTAATAAACTGCTGCATCTTCAGTCTGGACTCCACTGATGGTCAGAGTGAAGTCAGACTTTGATCCTCTGCCTGTAAATCGATCTGGAATCCCTGATGCTCTGCTGCTAGTGTAGTAAATTTTGGGGAGTGTAAAACCCAATGATCCTTTATTAATCCCTCAACAGGAATATTTGCATCGATACAACATCAAAGGGGAGAGTGCAACCATGTGGGGAACATCTGAGGAAGATCAGTCATTTACTTTTATGTATTTTAAATGATATTTTATGGTACTGGGGTTTGTACAGATTCTATTGGGGCCATGACATCTTAACTATATGATTTCTGATGCTGGTCGTTGTCTTGTCTTTTATTTGAACAGGGTTGACAAAATTATAAATAGTTATAAAGCTCTGGTAAAAGATCATAATAGTTTCTTCTCGTTAACTGGAAACATTCAGTTCTAGTGCCTTTTCTGGCCAATCAGAAAAGAACACGTTGATTATGGGAACTGAAAGGATGATGAGAAGCTGCAACAGAAAAGTCATGTATAGTTTCTATGTTAACATCGTCTGTGTGTGTGTGTGTATGTGTGTGTGTGTGTGTGTGTGTGTGTGTGTTCAGTGAACTGCATCAGTCAGTTCAGTTTCTGTTCAGTCTGACTGAGGGAGGTTTTTGTACGACGCTTTTTCACTGTGTGAACAACCACTGACTGTTGATGTAGTGACCACTCTGACAGTAATAAACTGCTGCATCTTCAGTCTGGACTCCACTGATGGTCAGAGTGAAGTCAGACTTTGATCCTCTGCCTGTAAAACGATCTGGAATCCCTGATGCTCTGCTGCTAGCATAATAAATGAGCAGTTTAGGAACTCCTCCATCTTTCTGTTGGTACCAGGCTAAACGGTCAGAGCCATAAACATCCTGACTGGTCTTACAGCTGATGGTGACGGAGCCTCCCAGAGCAGAGCTCACTGCTCCAGACTGAGTCACTGTGACCTGTCCTCTGGACTCTGAGGATACAGAGACACAAAGAGAAAGCAGCATCATGGTTCTGTGGGCTTGATTTGAGAGGGACGGATGTTGATAGAGGAGAGGAGTTGGATTCTCTGGACTTTACCTGTGAAGCAGCAGCAGAGGAGAGTCCAGATGAGGACGCAGATCAGAGTCATGTTGTTGATGAGGAGGATTTGTGTGTCTTCTGTTGTGATGAAGGACAGCTGTCAGTCATCCAGTGTTCAAGTGTCAGGACTATAAAGTCTCCCAGAGCACTGGAGCATGGTGCTGCTGATGCAAAGTGGTTCTCTATGGAAATGTCTGACTCACTCCAACAGGGACTTGGATCAATGTGATGATGCTGGTTATCAATCCATCAATCACTTTATCAGAATATTGATCAGGAACAAGATTTTGTATTCAGGTTTAGTCTTCTGGATATATCTTGTTTTAAAACATTTCCTTTCTTCTTCAAACATTTAGTGAGAGTTTATCAGCGGATTATTTAATTATTTACGGAATTGATTGGGAATATGTCTGGACTTACTGCTGATATCGTCTCTCTTTTAAATACTTTATGTGTATGAACCCTTTATCATCTCAATCTTAAGAAAAAAAAAACTCTGTGAAATTTAAAAACGCTACATTTCTGCTGTCAGGATGATAAACTCTCCCAGAACACTGGAGCTTTGTTTTGACTTAGAAGAATTTTTGAAAGTTTATCAGTGGATGAATCAATTTATCACAGTATCAATCATAAATGTGTACTGAATTTTACATGAATGATATATTCAACAGTTTATATGTATGAAATATTCATGTTTTTGCTTTTTATTTTCTCTTTTGAAAATTAATATTTACCCATAAAATTCTTTAATTGAAATATACTAAAATAAAATGTAAATTATGGATATTTGCAGCTCTGTGTTATTTTCAGTTTTCATACCAGCTGACAAAATGAGACAAACAGTGAATGATTTTGGTGAGTTTGTTTGTTCCAAAGTCAGAGATCCGTGTCTCTCTACAGTCAGAGGTTTTTGTACAGCGACTCAATCAGTTTGTATCACTGTGGTGGACTTTTGGTGGAGGAACCAGACTGGATGTTGGAAGTAAGTTCAATTTAAAGATCTTTCATTTCAGGAGGATTTTTTCTTTTCATTTTATCTCTTGTTCTTTTCATCAGAAAAGGAAAATTTTAATCTGTTACAAATATTTTGGACTCATAATCAAAGCTCTCTGTCAATATTGAAATGTAAAAATTAATTACATTGAGTATAAATCATGTGGATGGTCCAGAGTTTAAATGATTCTTTCTGGTTTTAATGGTAGAATCTTGAGAGCTTGTAGGTTTAGTTCAGTCTGACAAAGTCAGAGTCGTGTCTCTCTACAGTCAGAGGTTTTTGTACCGCGACTCAATCAGTTTGTATCACTGTGGTACACGTTCGGTGGAGGAACCAGACTGGATGTTGGAAGTAAGTTTATATTTTCAGTCACTACTAAATACTAATTTTTAAAATATCTTTTAAAAGTTCAGAATCTGACCAGTTGTAAAATATTTTTGAATTCAGAAAAACTTCATGTACTAAAGTTTGAATTCCTCCTCATAGATGCTAACTCTGATCAGGTTTGATGAAATTCAATGTTTACATGATTGAGAAATTACAAAACTTGAAATGTGGATTTGATAAAACATCATTGGTCCCGCTGTTAATTTTTTATAAGATAATATCAATAAATTCATGTTCTTCAATCCTGGATGGAGTGTCGATACAGATTTATATTTGAAAATGTGTAAAAAATATCTGAACTTCCTCATTTGATCATAAATTGTTTCTACATCTGGATGAAATGATTTGACCTGTTTAGTAAATTATGATTCAAATCCACAGAAAAACTCTGAATATTATTCAAATAACTTTCTGTATTTTTCTGTTTCTACTAAATACTTTAATATTTAGTCCAGACTTTGAAGTGATTTTGCAGTGAAACTTGTGAATGTTTCCACATGTACTTGTTTAGTTTCCAGAGTAGTTGGACATGTTTGAGGTGAAACTGTGAGATGATTCTCTCTGAGCTGATTTACATGAGAGCTTTCTGAAAGGGAACTGAAACAATGTGTGAGTGAGTGAGTGACTGCTGGAGCAGAAAAAGCATGAGACACAAACTCCTTGAAGGACTGAATCCAGCGTGTCACACTGAAGGTGTCCACGTGTGTGATGTTTGAGTGACAGCTGTGTGCTCCCTGTCCTCTAAGCTGATTGGTGTCTCCTAGGTGATGTCCCTCCCACCCTGACGGTGCTGCCCCCCTCCAGTGAGGAGCTGCAGCAGGGGAAGGCCACGCTCATGTGTCTGGCCAACAAGGGCTTCCCCTCAGACTGGAGTCTGTCCTGGAAGGTGGACGGCAGCAGCAGCAGCAGCAGCAGCAGCAGCAGCATGAGCTGGGAGGAGAGCAGGAGCCCCGGGGTGCTGGAGAAGGACGGCCACTACAGCTGGAGCAGCACCCTGAGGCTCCCTGCAGACCAGTGGAGGAAGGTGGTCTCTGTGAGCTGTGAGGCCACCCAGGGCTCCCACACTCCACTCTCACAGACACTGAGGAGAGACCAGTGTTCCCAGTCCTGACCTCACTCACTGGGACTCTCATACTGGTTTGACTCTCTGTCTGCTCTCTGGAACTCTCTCTCTTTCTGTCTCTCATCAAACTAAATAAAGATTCAAATAGTCCTATTTTCCTCCTAATGATGCCACAGCTCATGTTTTCACATAATAAAGATGGTCGTCTTCAAATCAAAAATGTTTCTGAGGATTTTACTGTTTAATCAAACGTCTTATTCCAGTTAAAACATGCAAACATGAACTTGATGCGACAATGTGATGAAGAGTTAAAGTTTTTAGAGTAACTTCGTTAAAACGCATGAGAATTTTTCACTGCAACAGTTCAACATAATGTCTCATTTTGTATTGACACAACAAAGAAACTACAAATAGTGAAGGAAACATGTTGAAATCACCATTAAATAAATCAGCAACCTGACAGTAGATTAGTAGATTTCAAGTATTTAATAAATCAAAGACCACATCATCATGCACATAAATGGGTACAACACAAAGGCAATCCTAATTCCTTAATTTTATTTAAAAATTCTGTAGATAGATGTGTAACCAAGTTAGGACTGGTGAGGGTCTTCTGGTTTCTTTTAACACAGAACCGACAACGCCACCGAGGGACTTCCACCCTAAGAATGTTAACAATCCTGCCTCTCAACAGAGGGTTTCCCCTACTAAACACAGGTACGTGCACAAATGAATACAGAGGCGTGTATAGAAAAATATAAATACAATTTTTATTCTGGTACAAAAATATGTTCAGCCACACACACAGTAATGTTATTATGAATGCAGTTATTAAAACTGACAGTCACACAGGCCCTACGCAGCTATGGAGGGGAGAAACCTGATTACTGAGCCAGAGAACACAGCCACAAGAACCTAAAGATAAACACACATGATGAGAAACGAAACTAAACTCGAACCAAGCAAACTAATACAGAACTAGACAAAACAACTACAAACTAAAAGAAAGAAACAACAAAATAAACAAGCAAAAAGACAAGGCAACAGAGGCAAAACTGTAACGAAACAAAGAAATGTTTAACCACAATCAAGCAACAGAACGATAACAATAAACATAAACAAACATTTTGGTTACCTCGGCTGTCCGACGCTACACGCGCATGACGCCGCCGATAAGCCGGAAAACTGGTCTTAAAAGAAGAAACAATATTAATACAAAATCTAAAGCTTACCAGTGTTTCGCGTGCTGCACAGCGCGTACCTGTCCAGGAGTGTTCAGGAGTATACTGGAACTATGTCCGTCAATCAATTTGAACCCCCTGCTGCAATGGCCAAACCAATCATTAGTTCCCCCACAGCTGTATGGCACGATGGCTAATCAGTAGGTCACAGATAGATAGATAGATAGATAGATAGATAGATAGATAGATAGATAGATAGATAGATAGGAAACAATGTACAAAAGAGCATGCTATTATCATTCAAATTGCTGGTCGAACGAAGAGCAATAAGTTCCTGATATTTATAGACGTGCAAAAATTGTTGATATTTAAAATAAGGTGCACATTGGTGGCATTTACAATAAACAGAATGTTATCAGATAGATTGAATATCTGTTATTGGTCCCACAAGAGGAAATTTGCAATGAGATTATGGATTACTGTTACGGCCAGCGCCTCCTACCCTGTGTGTGTGTTTTAACCATATATTGTGGCGATGCAAATAGGGCTGTGTGATCCCCACTCCCTGGTTGGACCACGACGGCAGAGGCGTGACTGCAACCAGGAGTCCTGCGATTGGTGCGGCGCTCACCAGGCTGACCAACTGAAAACTCTTTTAAAAGAGTTGGCAGTTCAACTGAACGAGGCAGCTGACTTCTAGCGTGTCATTCTGTGTTTCTGTGTGGTTGAGGCAGATAGACTGTGTGGTAGGAATTGGGCCAGGATTAGAGTTAAAAACTGATACAGCGTCATTTCATTACAGGTAGTTTTCTTTTGTCTAGTTTCACCAGGATTAGGGGTGCTGACTCCCATGTAGTTTTGTTTTGTGTCAGTTCCCAGGTAGTGAGGCTTTTTGTTCCGTTTTTTCTTTGGTCCACAGTGACTGTATTGTAGTATAGTGTTAAGTTCTCCTTATGAGAACTCTTCTTGTGTTTTGCTGTTTTCTTTAATTTGAGCAGCACCCACCAGCCCTCTTCCTTAGTTTTGCCTCATTTGTATAGTATCTTGCACATTTTTGTTCAAACTTTTCTGCAATAAATAATTTGATTTTTACCACCTACAACTGTTTATGTTGCTTCCCCCCCGAGCCGGGGTTGTAACAATTACCGTTAAATAGAGTATTATAAAGTACAAGGTGCAATGTGAAATATAGAACTAAAGTGTATATAGGAGGGGGTGGTGCATGGGTCCTGATGGGCTCAGGGTAATTGTTTATTGCTTGGCTGAATTGAGTCACAGGAATGTAGCAGCCAACAGGTCAGATCATGAGCCACTGCTTTTGACCAAGGTTTGTAGTGTGTGATGACTGTGAGGATAAAAGATCTGCTGAACCATTCAGTCCTGTGGTACAGTGAGATAAGCTGCTCACTGTAGCTGCTCCTCTGTCCAGCCAGGATGCTGTGGAGAAGATGGCTGGCTTAGTTAAGGATGGACTGCACTGTGTTGTGTTTGCTTGTCTCAGCCACAGTCCTCGGTGAGTCCAAACTCCTGCTGAGCACTGAACCAGCGTTCTTCACCAGCCTGTCCACTCACCTGGTGTTCCTCTGAGTCACGCTGCCTCCCCAACAGACCACAGCATAGAAAACAACACTGGCCACCACTGACTGGTAGAACATGCAGCATTTCACTGCATACATCAAAAGATCTTAGTCTTCTGAGGAAGAACAACTGACTCTGCCCCTTCTGGAACAAAGCATCTGTGTTTGTGGACCGGTCCAGTTTGTTATTGAGGTACCAGCTCAGATCTTGGTAGGTTTGCACCACTTGAACGTTCTCTCCTCTGATACTGACAGGCCGTAGCTTAGACCTGTGGAAGTCCACAACCATCTCCCTAGTCTTGGAGATGTTCAGCAGATGGCAGCCCTTAGCAGTCCAGTGAAGGCCGTCATAGTCTCCCTGTCTGTGTGTATGTGGGTGTGTGTGTGTGTGTGTGTGTGTGTGTGTGTGTGTGTGTGTGTGTGTGTGTTCAGTGAAGTGTATCAGTCAGTTCAGTTTCTGTTCAGTCTGACTGAGGGAGGTTTTTGTACGACACTTTTTCACTGTGTGAACACATCCTGACTGTTGATGTAATGATAACTCTGACAGTAGTAAACTGCTGCATCTTCAGTCTGGACTCCACTGATGGTCAGAGTGAAGTCCACTCCATTCCCTGTTCCACTTCCACTGAATCTGGAGGAGATTCCAGAAGCTCTGCTTGTTGTAACATAGATCAGGAGTTTTGGAGCTTCTCCAGTTTTCTGCTGGTACCAGGCCAGGTAATATTGTGAACCAGAGTAGAGAGCTACTTTAGTACTGGCTTTACAGTCAATAGAGACAGTTTGACCGAGCTGCACTGATTTGGCTGCTGACTGAGTCAAAACAACATTTTGTCCAACAGAGCCTGAGGAGAGAGAAGAAACAATGAAACTCAGCTACACTTACATGATTTCACATCACAGAAAAACCATTTTCCTCACCCTGAGTGATGCAGAGGAGAGTCCAGATGAGGACGCAGATCAGAGTCATGTTGTTGATGAGGAGGATTTGTGTGTCTTCTGTTGTGATGAAGGACAGCTGTCAGTCATCCAGTGTTCAAGTGTCAGGACTATAAAGTCTCCCAGAGCACTGGAGCATGGTGCTGCTGATGCAAAGTGGTTCTCTATGGAAATGTCTGACTCACTCCAACAGGGACTTGGATCAATGTGATGATGCTGGTTATCAATCCATCAATCACTTGATCAGAATATTGAGCAGGAACATTTTGCAAGATTTTGTATTCAGGTTTAGTCTTCTGGATATATCTTGTTTTAAAACATTTCCTTTCTTCTTCAAACATTTAGTTAGAGTTTATCAGCGGATCATTTAATTATTTACACAATTGATTGGGAATATGTCTGGACTTACTGCTGATATTGTTTCTCTTTTAAATACTTTATGTGTATGAGCATTTTTTATAGTTTATCATCTCAATCTTGAGAAAACACTTCTGTGAAACTTAAAAACGCTACATTTCAGCTGTCAGGATGATAAACTCTCCCAGAACACTGGAGCTATTTTTTGATTACAACAATTTTTGAAAGTTCATCAATGGATTAGTGAATTTATCAGAGAATCAATTATAAATGTGTATTTAATTTTACTTGTATGATATATTCAACAGTTTATGTGTATGAAATCTTTATGTTTTGCTTGTTATTTTCTGTTTTGAAAATTAATATTTACCCAGAATAATTTAAAATCGACATATATTAAATGAAACAATAAATTATACATATTTGCAGCTTTGGGTTATTTTCAGTTTTCATACCAGCTGACAAAATGATACAAACAGTGAATGATTTTGGTGAGTTTGTTTGTTCCAAAGTCACAGATCCGTGTCTCTCTACAGTCAGAGGTTTTTGTACCGCGACTCAATCAGTTTGTATCACTGTGGTACACGTTCGGTGGAGGAACCAGACTGGATGTTGGAAGTAAGTTTATATTTTCAGTCACTACTAAATACTAATTTTTAAAATATCTTTTAAAAGTTCAGAATCTGACCAGTTGTGAAACATTTTTGAATTCAGAAAAACTTCATGTATTAAAGTTTGAATTCCTCCTCATAGATGCTAACTCTGATCAGGTTTGATGAAATTCAGTGTTTACATGATTGAAATGACTTAAGTTGGGAAATTACAAAACTTGAAATGTGCATTAGATAAAACTTCATTGGTCCCGTTGTTAATTTTTTACAAGATAATATCAATAAATTTATGTTCTTCAATCCTGGATGGAGTGTTGATACAGATTTCTATTTGAAAATGTGTAAAATATCTAAACTTCCTCATTTGATCATAAATTGTTTCTACTTCTGGATGAAATGATTTGACCTGTTTAGAAAAACTCTGAATATTATTCAAATAACTTTCTGTATTTTTCTGTTTCTACTAAATACTTTAATATTTAGTCCAGACTTTGAAGTGATTTTGCAGTGAAACTTGTGAATGTTTCCACATGTACTTGTTTAGTTTCCAGAGTAGTTGGACATGTTTGAGGTGAAACTGTGAGATGATTCTCTCTGAGCTGATTTACATGAGAGCTTTCTGAAAGGGAACTGAAACAATGTGTGAGTGAGTGAGTGACTGCTGGAGCAGAAAAAGCATGAGACACAAACTCCTTGAAGGACTGAATCCAGCGTGTCACACTGAAGGTGTCCACGTGTGTGATGTTTGAGTGACAGCTGTGTGCTCCCTGTCCTCTAAGCTGATTGGTGTCTCCTAGGTGATGTCCCTCCCACCCTGACGGTGCTGCCCCCCTCCAGTGAGGAGCTGCAGCAGGGGAAGGCCACGCTCATGTGTCTGGCCAACAAGGGCTTCCCCTCAGACTGGAGTCTGTCCTGGAAGGTGGACGGCAGCAGCAGCAGCAGCAGCAGCAGCAGCATGAGCTGGGAGGAGAGCAGGAGCCCCGGGGTGCTGGAGAAGGACGGCCACTACAGCTGGAGCAGCACCCTGAGGCTCCCTGCAGACCAGTGGAGGAAGGTGGTCTCTGTGAGCTGTGAGGCCACCCAGGGCTCCCACACTCCACTCTCACAGACACTGAGGAGAGACCAGTGTTCCCAGTCCTGACCTCACTCACTGGGACTCTCATACTGGTTTGACTCTCTGTCTGCTCTCTGGAACTCTCTCTCTTTCTGTCTCTCATCAAACTAAATAAAGATTCAAATAGTCCTATTTTCCTCCTCATCATGTCACAGCTCATGTTTTCACGTAATAAAGATATTTGTCTTCAAATCGAAAATGTTTCTGAGGATTTTATTGTTTAATCAGACTTCTTATTCCAGTTAAAATCTGCAAATATGAAAGTGATGCTACAATGTGATGAATGATTTTTTTTCCAGTAACTTTGTTAAAATATATGAGAACTTTCCACTGCAACAGTTCAACATAATGTCTCATTTTGTATTGACACAACAAAGAAACTATGATTAATAAAGGAAACAGTGACAAGTAAAGTCAATGTTGAAATCACTGTTAAATAAATCAGCAACCTGACAATAGAATTAAAGCATATAATAAATCAAAGACCATATCATCGTGTCACATAAATGGGTACAACACAATGACAATCTTTGATATTTGAATTTTATTTAAAGTCTTTATAGATAGATAGATAGATAGATAGATAGATAGATAGATAGATAGATAGATAGATAGATAGATAGATAGATAGATAGATAGATAGATAGACTGCACCTGCCTCCTTGACTGTTTGAATTAGATACTGTCCAGTCTAACAAACTCTCATTCATTTACATTTCACTGAAAACTGGGTGATTTATTCTGCTGAGGAAGATCTGTGAAAGCTCCACAACTGCTGTTTCCAACATCAGGAATTAACTTTCTGACTTACACATTTTTATTATTTGACCTTTTATGTTTACACTTAATATTGAAGTTTTCTTTTCATCATTTAGATTTTTACATTTTCTATTATATTTTACAGTAATGAGGGATTTACAGATGCTTTTGGGCCATGACATCTTTGATTGTTTGGTTTCTGATGCTGATCTGTGTCATAACAGTTTATTCTCATTTACTGTCCCACAGTCACTTTTCTTGGTTTTCTGACCAATCAGAAAAGAGCAAATGATTATGTTTGGATTTAAATGGATGATGAGAAGCTGCAACAGAACAAGTCATATTTAATTTGCTTGGTAACATTGTCTGTCTGTGTGTGTTCAGTGAAGTGTATCAGTCAGTTCAGTTTCTGTTCAGTCTGACTGAGGGAGGTTTTTGTACGACGCTTTTTCACTGTGTGAACAACCACTGACTGTTGATGTAGTGACCACTCTGACAGTAATAAACTGCTGCATCTTCAGTCTGGACTCCACTGATGGTCAGAGTGAAGTCAGACTTTGATCCTCTGCCTGTAAAACGATCTGGAATCCCTGATGCTCTGCTGCTAGTGTAGTAAATGAGCAGTTTAGGAACTCCTCCATCTTTCTGTTGGTACCAGTGTAAATAGCTAGAGCCATAAACATCCTGACTGGTCTTACAGCTGATGGTGACGGAGCCTCCCAGAGCAGAGCTCACTGCTCCAGACTGAGTCACTGTGACCTGTCCTCTGGACTCTGAGGATACAGAGACACAAAGAGAAAGCAGCATCATGGTTCTGTGGGCTTGATTTGAGAGGGACGGATGTTGATAGAGGAGAGGAGTTGGATTCTCTGGACTTTACCTGTGAAGCAGCAGCAGAGGAGAGTCCAGATGAGGACGCAGATCAGAGTCATGTTGTTGATGAGGAGGATTTGTGTGTCTTCTGTTGTGATGAAGGACAGCTGTCAGTCATCCAGTGTTCAAGTGTCAGGACTATAAAGTCTCCCAGAGCACTGGAGCATGGTGCTGCTGATGCAAAGTGGTTCTCTATGGAAATGTCTGACTCACTCCAACAGGGACTTGGATCAATGTGATGATGCTGGTTATCAATCCATCAATCACTTTATCAGAATATTGATCAGGAACAAGATTTTGTATTCAGGTTTAGTCTTCTGGATATATCTTGTTTTAAAACATTTCCTTTCTTCTTCAAACATTTAGTGAGAGTTTATCAGCGGATTATTTAATTATTTACGGAATTGATTGGGAATATGTCTGGACTTACTGCTGATATCGTCTCTCTTTTAAATACTTTATGTGTATGAACCCTTTATCATCTCAATCTTAAGAAAAAAAAAACTCTGTGAAATTTAAAAACGCTACATTTCTGCTGTCAGGATGATAAACTCTCCCAGAACACTGGAGCTTTGTTTTGACTTAGAAGAATTTTTGAAAGTTTATCAGTGGATGAATCAATTTATCACAGTATCAATCATAAATGTGTACTGAATTTTACATGAATGATATATTCAACAGTTTATATGTATGAAATATTCATGTTTTTGCTTTTTATTTTCTCTTTTGAAAATTAATATTTACCCATAAAATTCTTTAATTGAAATATACTAAAATAAAATGTAAATTATGGATATTTGCAGCTCTGTGTTATTTTCAGTTTTCATACCAGCTGACAAAATGAGACAAACAGTGAATGATTTTGGTGAGTTTGTTTGTTCCAAAGTCAGAGATCCGTGTCTCTCTACAGTCAGAGGTTTTTGTACAGCGACTCAATCAGTTTGTATCACTGTGGTGGACTTTTGGTGGAGGAACCAGACTGGATGTTGGAAGTAAGTTCAATTTAAAGATCTTTCATTTCAGGAGGATTTTTTCTTTTCATTTTATCTCTTGTTCTTTTCATCAGAAAAGGAAAATTTTAATCTGTTACAAATATTTTGGACTCATAATCAAAGCTCTCTGTCAATATTGAAATGTAAAAATTAATTACATTGAGTATAAATCATGTGGATGGTCCAGAGTTTAAATGATTCTTTCTGGTTTTAATGGTAGAATCTTGAGAGCTTGTAGGTTTAGTTCAGTCTGACAAAGTCAGAGTCGTGTCTCTCTACAGTCAGAGGTTTTTGTACCGCGACTCAATCAGTTTGTATCACTGTGGTACACGTTCGGTGGAGGAACCAGACTGGATGTTGGAAGTAAGTTTATATTTTCAGTCACTACTAAATACTAATTTTTAAAATATCTTTTAAAAGTTCAGAATCTGACCAGTTGTAAAATATTTTTGAATTCAGAAAAACTTCATGTACTAAAGTTTGAATTCCTCCTCATAGATGCTAACTCTGATCAGGTTTGATGAAATTCAATGTTTACATGATTGAGAAATTACAAAACTTGAAATGTGGATTTGATAAAACATCATTGGTCCCGCTGTTAATTTTTTATAAGATAATATCAATAAATTCATGTTCTTCAATCCTGGATGGAGTGTCGATACAGATTTATATTTGAAAATGTGTAAAAAATATCTGAACTTCCTCATTTGATCATAAATTGTTTCTACATCTGGATGAAATGATTTGACCTGTTTAGTAAATTATGATTCAAATCCACAGAAAAACTCTGAATATTATTCAAATAACTTTCTGTATTTTTCTGTTTCTACTAAATACTTTAATATTTAGTCCAGACTTTGAAGTGATTTTGCAGTGAAACTTGTGAATGTTTCCACATGTACTTGTTTAGTTTCCAGAGTAGTTGGACATGTTTGAGGTGAAACTGTGAGATGATTCTCTCTGAGCTGATTTACATGAGAGCTTTCTGAAAGGGAACTGAAACAATGTGTGAGTGAGTGAGTGACTGCTGGAGCAGAAAAAGCATGAGACACAAACTCCTTGAAGGACTGAATCCAGCGTGTCACACTGAAGGTGTCCACGTGTGTGATGTTTGAGTGACAGCTGTGTGCTCCCTGTCCTCTAAGCTGATTGGTGTCTCCTAGGTGATGTCCCTCCCACCCTGACGGTGCTGCCCCCCTCCAGTGAGGAGCTGCAGCAGGGGAAGGCCACGCTCATGTGTCTGGCCAACAAGGGCTTCCCCTCAGACTGGAGTCTGTCCTGGAAGGTGGACGGCAGCAGCAGCAGCAGCAGCAGCAGCAGCATGAGCTGGGAGGAGAGCAGGAGCCCCGGGGTGCTGGAGAAGGACGGCCACTACAGCTGGAGCAGCACCCTGAGGCTCCCTGCAGACCAGTGGAGGAAGGTGGTCTCTGTGAGCTGTGAGGCCACCCAGGGCTCCCACACTCCACTCTCACAGACACTGAGGAGAGACCAGTGTTCCCAGTCCTGACCTCACTCACTGGGACTCTCATACTGGTTTGACTCTCTGTCTGCTCTCTGGAACTCTCTCTCTTTCTGTCTCTCATCAAACTAAATAAAGATTCAAATAGTCCTATTTTCCTCCTAATGATGCCACAGCTCATGTTTTCACATAATAAAGATGGTCGTCTTCAAATCAAAAATGTTTCTGAGGATTTTACTGTTTAATCAAACGTCTTATTCCAGTTAAAACATGCAAACATGAACTTGATGCGACAATGTGATGAAGAGTCAAGTTTTTTTTGTAGTAACTTCGTTAAAACGCATGAGAATTTTTCACTGCAACAGTTCAACATAATGTCTCATTTTGTATTGACACAACAAAGAAACTACAAATAGTGAAGGAAACATGTTGAAATCACCATTAAATAAATCAGCAACCTGACAGTAGATTAGTAGATTTCAAGTATTTAATAAATCAAAGACCACATCATCATGCACATAAATGGGTACAACACAAAGGCAATCCTAATTCCTTAATTTTATTTAAAAATTCTGTAGATAGATGTGTAACCAAGTTAGGACTGGTGAGGGTCTTCTGGTTTCTTTTAACACAGAACCGACAACGCCACCGAGGGACTTCCACCCTAAGAATGTTAACAATCCTGCCTCTCAACAGAGGGTTTCCCCTACTAAACACAGGTACGTGCACAAATGAATACAGAGGCGTGTATAGAAAAATATAAATACAATTTTTATTCTGGTACAAAAATATGTTCACCACACACACAGTAATGTTATTATGAATGCAGTTATTAAAACTGACAGTCACACAGGCCCTACGCAGCTATGGAGGGGAGAAACCTGATTACTGAGCCAGAGAACACAGCCACAAGAACCTAAAGATAAACACACATGATGAGAAACGAAACTAAACTCGAACCAAGCAAACTAATACAGAACTAGACAAAACAACTACAAACTAAAAGAAAGAAACAACAAAATAAACAAGCAAAAAGACAAGGCAACAGAGGCAAAACTGTAACGAAACAAAGAAATGTTTAACCACAATCAAGCAACAGAACGATAACAATAAACATAAACAAACATTTTGGTTACCTCGGCTGTCCGACGCTACACGCGCATGACGCCGCCGATAAGCCGGAAAACTGGTCTTAAAAGAAGAAACAATATTAATACAAAATCTAAAGCTTACCAGTGTTTCGCGTGCTGCACAGCGCGTACCTGTCCAGGAGTGTTCAGGAGTTTACTGGAGCTATGTCCGTCAATCAATTTGAACCCCCTGCTGCAATGGCCAAACCAATCATTAGTTCCCCCACAGCTGTATGGCACGATAGCTAATCAGTAGGTCACAGATAGATAGATAGATAGATAGATAGATAGATAGATAGATAGATAGATAGATAGATAGATAGATAGATAGATAGATAGATAGATAGATAGATAGGAAACAATGTACAAAAGAGCATGCTATTATCATTCAAATTGCTGGTCGAACGAAGAGCAATAAGTTCCTGATATTTATAGACGTGCAAAAATTGTTGATATTTAAAATAAGGTGCACATTGGTGGCATTTACAATAAACAGAATGTTATCAGATAGATTGAATATCTGTTATTGGTCCCACAAGAGGAAATTTGCAATGAGATTATGGATTACTGTTACGGCCAGCGCCTCCTATCCTGTGTGTGTGTTTTAACCATATGTTGTGGCGATGCAAATAGGGCTGTGTGATCCCCACTCCCTGGTTGGACCACGACGGCAGAGGCGTGACTGCAACCAGGAGTCCTGCGATTGGTGCGGCGCTCACCAGGCTGACCAACTGAAAACTCTTTTAAAAGAGTTGGCAGTTCAACTGAACGAGGCAGCTGACTTCTAGCGTGTCATTCTGTGTTTCTGTGTGGTTGAGGCAGATAGACTGTGTGGTAGGAATTGGGCCAGGATTAGAGTTAAAAACTGATACAGCGTCATTTCATTACAGGTAGTTTTCTTTTGTCTAGTTTCACCAGGATTAGGGGTGCTGACTCCCATGTAGTTTTGTTTTGTGTCAGTTCCCAGGTAGTGAGGCTTTTTGTTCCGTTTTTTCTTTGGTCCACAGTGACTGTATTGTAGTATAGTGTTAAGTTCTCCTTATGAGAACTCTTCTTGTGTTTTGCTGTTTTCTTTAATTTGAGCAGCACCCACCAGCCCTCTTCCTTAGTTTTGCCTCATTTGTATAGTATCTTGCACATTTTTGTTCAAACTTTTCTGCAATAAATAATTTGATTTTTACCACCTACAACTGTTTATGTTGCTTCCCCCCCGAGCCGGGGTTGTAACAATTACCGTTAAATAGAGTATTATAAAGTACAAGGTGCAATGTGAAATATAGAACTAAAGTGTATATAGGAGGGGGTGGTGCATGGGTCCTGATGGGCTCAGGGTAATTGTTTATTGCTTGGCTGAATTGAGTCACAGGAATGTAGCAGCCAACAGGTCAGATCATGAGCCACTGCTTTTGACCAAGGTTTGTAGTGTGTGATGACTGTGAGGATAAAAGATCTGCTGAACCATTCAGTCCTGTGGTACAGTGAGATAAGCTGCTCACTGTAGCTGCTCCTCTGTCCAGCCAGGATGCTGTGGAGAAGATGGCTGGCTTAGTTAAGGATGGACTGCACTGTGTTGTGTTTGCTTGTCTCAGCCACAGTCCTCGGTGAGTCCAAACTCCTGCTGAGCACTGAACCAGCGTTCTTCACCAGCCTGTCCACTCACCTGGTGTTCCTCTGAGTCACGCTGCCTCCCCAACAGACCACAGCATAGAAAACAACACTGGCCACCACTGACTGGTAGAACATGCAGCATTTCACTGCATACATCAAAAGATCTTAGTCTTCTGAGGAAGAACAACTGACTCTGCCCCTTCTGGAACAAAGCATCTGTGTTTGTGGACCGGTCCAGTTTGTTATTGAGGTACCAGCTCAGATCTTGGTAGGTTTGCACCACTTGAACGTTCTCTCCTCTGATACTGACAGGCCGTAGCTTAGACCTGTGGAAGTCCACAACCATCTCCCTAGTCTTGGAGATGTTCAGCAGATGGCAGCCCTTAGCAGTCCAGTGAAGGCCGTCATAGTCTCCCTGTCTGTGTGTATGTGGGTGTGTGTGTGTGTGTGTGTGTGTGTGTGTGTGTGTGTGTGTGTGTGTTCAGTGAAGTGTATCAGTCAGTTCAGTTTCTGTTCAGTCTGACTGAGGGAGGTTTTTGTACGACACTTTTTCACTGTGTGAACACATCCTGACTGTTGATGTAATGATAACTCTGACAGTAGTAAACTGCTGCATCTTCAGTCTGGACTCCACTGATGGTCAGAGTGAAGTCCACTCCATTCCCTGTTCCACTTCCACTGAATCTGGAGGAGATTCCAGAAGCTCTGCTTGTTGTAACATAGATCAGGAGTTTTGGAGCTTCTCCAGTTTTCTGCTGGTACCAGGCCAGGTAATATTGTGAACCAGAGTAGAGAGCTACTTTAGTACTGGCTTTACAGTCAATAGAGACAGTTTGACCGAGCTGCACTGATTTGGCTGCTGACTGAGTCAAAACAACATTTTGTCCAACAGAGCCTGAGGAGAGAGAAGAAACAATGAAACTCAGCTACACTTACATGATTTCACATCACAGAAAAACCATTTTCCTCACCCTGAGTGATGCAGAGGAGAGTCCAGATGAGGACGCAGATCAGAGTCATGTTGTTGATGAGGAGGATTTGTGTGTCTTCTGTTGTGATGAAGGACAGCTGTCAGTCATCCAGTGTTCAAGTGTCAGGACTATAAAGTCTCCCAGAGCACTGGAGCATGGTGCTGCTGATGCAAAGTGGTTCTCTATGGAAATGTCTGACTCACTCCAACAGGGACTTGGATCAATGTGATGATGCTGGTTATCAATCCATCAATCACTTGATCAGAATATTGAGCAGGAACATTTTGCAAGATTTTGTATTCAGGTTTAGTCTTCTGGATATATCTTGTTTTAAAACATTTCCTTTCTTCTTCAAACATTTAGTTAGAGTTTATCAGCGGATCATTTAATTATTTACACAATTGATTGGGAATATGTCTGGACTTACTGCTGATATTGTTTCTCTTTTAAATACTTTATGTGTATGAGCATTTTTTATAGTTTATCATCTCAATCTTGAGAAAACACTTCTGTGAAACTTAAAAACGCTACATTTCAGCTGTCAGGATGATAAACTCTCCCAGAACACTGGAGCTATTTTTTGATTACAACAATTTTTGAAAGTTCATCAATGGATTAGTGAATTTATCAGAGAATCAATTATAAATGTGTATTTAATTTTACTTGTATGATATATTCAACAGTTTATGTGTATGAAATCTTTATGTGTTGCTTGTTATTTTCTGTTTTAAAAATTAATATTTACCCAGAATAATTTAAAATCGACATATATTAAATGAAACAATAAATTATACATATTTGCAGCTTTGGGTTATTTTCAGTTTTCATACCAGCTGACAAAATGATACAAACAGTGAATGATTTTGGTGAGTTTGTTTGTTCCAAAGTCAGAGATCCGTGTCTCTCTACAGTCAGAGGTTTTTGTACAGCGACTCAATCAGTTTGTATCACTGTGGTGGACTTTTGGTGGAGGAACCAGACTGGATGTTGGAAGTAAGTTCAACTTAAAGATCTTTCATTTCAGGAGGATTTTTTCCTTTCATTTTCTCTCTTGTTCATCACAAAAAAAATTTAATCTAGTTTTGTTACAAATATTTTGGACTCATAAACAAAGCTCTCTTTCAATACTGAAATGTTAAAACTAATTCCATTGAGTATAAATCATGTGGATGGTCCAGAGTTTAAGTGATTCTTTCTGGTTTTAATGGTAGAATCTTGAGAGCTTGTAGGTTTAGTTCAGTCTGACAAAGTCAGAGTCGTGTCTTTCTACAGTCAGAAGTTTTTGTACGGCGACTCAATCAGTTTGTATCACTGTGGTACACGTTCGGTGGAGGAACCAGACTGGATGTTGGAAGTAAGTTTATATTTTCAGTCACTACTAAATACTAATTTTTAAAATATCTTTTAAAAGTTCAGAATCTGACCAGTTGTGAAACATTTTTGAATTCAGAAAAACTTCATGTATTAAAGTTTGAATTCCTCCTCATAGATGCTAACTCTGATCAGGTTTGATGAAATTCAGTGTTTACATGATTGAAATGACTTAAGTTGGGAAATTACAAAACTTGAAATGTGCATTAGATAAAACTTCATTGGTCCCGTTGTTAATTTTTTACAAGATAATATCAATAAATTTATGTTCTTCAATCCTGGATGGAGTGTTGATACAGATTTCTATTTGAAAATGTGTAAAATATCTAAACTTCCTCATTTGATCATAAATTGTTTCTACTTCTGGATGAAATGATTTGACCTGTTTAGAAAAACTCTGAATATTATTCAAATAACTTTCTGTATTTTTCTGTTTCTACTAAATACTTTAATATTTAGTCCAGACTTTGAAGTGATTTTGCAGTGAAACTTGTCAATGTTTCCACATGTACTTGTTTAGTTTCCAGAGTAGTTGGACATGTTTGAGGTGAAACTGTGAGATGATTCTCTCTGAGCTGATTTACATGAGAGCTTTCTGAAAGGGAACTGAAACAATGTGTGAGTGAGTGAGTGACTGCTGGAGCAGAAAAAGCATGAGACACAAACTCCTTGAAGGACTGAATCCAGCGTGTCACACTGAAGGTGTCCACGTGTGTGATGTTTGAGTGACAGCTGTGTGCTCCCTGTCCTCTAAGCTGATTGGTGTCTCCTAGGTGATGTCCCTCCCACCCTGACGGTGCTGCCCCCCTCCAGTGAGGAGCTGCAGCAGGGGAAGGCCACGCTCATGTGTCTGGCCAACAAGGGCTTCCCCTCAGACTGGAGTCTGTCCTGGAAGGTGGACGGCAGCAGCAGCAGCAGCAGCAGCAGCAGCATGAGCTGGGAGGAGAGCAGGAGCCCCGGGGTGCTGGAGAAGGACGGCCACTACAGCTGGAGCAGCACCCTGAGGCTCCCTGCAGACCAGTGGAGGAAGGTGGTCTCTGTGAGCTGTGAGGCCACCCAGGGCTCCCACACTCCACTCTCACAGACACTGAGGAGAGACCAGTGTTCCCAGTCCTGACCTCACTCACTGGGACTCTCATACTGGTTTGACTCTCTGTCTGCTCTCTGGAACTCTCTCTCTTTCTGTCTCTCATCAAACTAAATAAAGATTCAAATAGTCCTATTTTCCTCCTCATCATGTCACAGCTCATGTTTTCACGTAATAAAGATATTTGTCTTCAAATCGAAAATGTTTCTGAGGATTTTATTGTTTAATCAGACTTCTTATTCCAGTTAAAATCTGCAAATATGAAAGTGATGCTACAATGTGATGAATGATTTTTTTTCCAGTAACTTTGTTAAAATATATGAGAACTTTCCACTGCAACAGTTCAACATAATGTCTCATTTTGTATTGACACAACAAAGAAACTATGATTAATAAAGGAAACAGTGACAAGTAAAGTCAATGTTGAAATCACTGTTAAATAAATCAGCAACCTGACAATAGAATTAAAGCATATAATAAATCAAAGACCATATCATCGTGTCACATAAATGGGTACAACACAATGACAATCTTTGATATTTGAATTTTATTTAAAGTCTTTATAGATAGATGATAGATAGATAGATAGATAGATAGATAGATAGATAGATAGATAGATAGATAGATAGATAGATAGATAGGATAGACTGCACCTGCCTCCTTGACTGTTTGAATTAGATACTGTCCAGTCTAACAAACTCTCATTCATTTACATTTCACTGAAAACTGGGTGATTTATTCTGCTGAGGAAGATCTGTGAAAGCTCCACAACTGCTGTTTCCAACATCAGGAATTAACTTTCTGACTTACACATTTTTATTATTTGACCTTTTATGTTTACACTTAATATTGAAGTTTTCTTTTCATCATTTAGATTTTTACATTTTCTATTATATTTTACAGTAATGAGGGATTTACAGATGCTTTTGGGCCATGACATCTTTGATTGTTTGGTTTCTGATGCTGATCTGTGTCATAACAGTTTATTCTCATTTACTGTCCCACAGTCACTTTTCTTGGTTTTCTGACCAATCAGAAAAGAGCAAATGATTATGTTTGGATTTAAATGGATGATGAGAAGCTGCAACAGAACAAGTCATATTTAATTTGCTTGGTAACATTGTCTGTCTGTGTGTGTTCAGTGAAGTGTATCAGTCAGTTCAGTTTCTGTTCAGTCTGACTGAGGGAGGTTTTTGTACGACGCTTTTTCACTGTGTGAACAACCACTGACTGTTGATGTAGTGACCACTCTGACAGTAATAAACTGCTGCATCTTCAGTCTGGACTCCACTGATGGTCAGAGTGAAGTCAGTATTTCCAGATTTTGTTCCACTGAAACGATCAGAAACTCCAGACTGACGACTGCTAGAGCAGTAAATGAGGAGTTTGGGAGCTTCTCCTGGTTTCTGTTGGTACCAGTTGAAACAGTAACTAGTACTTGGACTGACTTTACATGTGATGGAGACTCTCTGTCCTGGAACAACAGACTGAGATCCAGCAGACTGAGCCACAGTGATTTGTCCTGATGAGCCTGAAAACATGAAAAAGAGGAGAAGAGTTATTGAGACAAATCCAGCTTGGAGAAAGATGATCAGCATCCAAACACATGAGGATCATTTCTTTAACATGGACAACAGATGGAATAAAAGTCCATGCTGCTGGTTTCAGTGTTTTTCCATCATCCTGAAGCAGAGTTTTCAGCAGAGTCTCACCCTGAACAAGGAGCCCCAGGGTGGCCAGCAGCAGAGTCCCAAACATGATCATTGTACTGCCGCTGTGTGAGAGTCTGTGAAAGGCCTGAACAGACACTGATCAACACTGAGCTCTTAACGTCTGGGAGCACAGAGGCAGGACACATATGCAAACACACCGAGTCAGTCAGCTGCAGCTGTCCTCAACACATCAGGCTGTTTCCTGCTCACTGCTTTGACTACTGCAATCATCCATCACCTAATGAGAGACAATCTGTGGCAGAGAACTTCATCTCCACTCAGGAGTAAGACAAGATGTCAGTTATGTTGTGGAGGAGTTTAGAGGTTTATGAGACAGAAACTCTTTCAGTATCTCACTGAGGCTGAAGTTGGAGAAATGCAGGATGTGTGAAGAGTGAAGTGAAAACCCAAAATACATATGAATAAGTCCTGTTGTTTTTATCCTTCATAGAATCAGGTACTTCAATGAATTACAACAAAGGAGACACAATGTAAGCAATAATCTGCACTACATCCCTCACTGATTGTGTGAAGAAACTCCTGTCATCCATCAGTGTGTAGGAAGCAGCTCACACTGGTTATGAATCATTCAGTCTTAGTCTGGAGCCTCACTGAGCAGATCAGACTTCTTCCATCTGACTTGGTCCCTCACACTCTGCCAAATAGCCATAACCCTCTTGGAGCAGTGGGGTCAACCACCAGAATAACGTCTCCAACACTCCTGTTCTTACTCATTTTTTTTCCTGTTTTGCCTTTCTTGGAGCAGCAGAAGATATTCCTCTGTCCATCTATACCAGAAAAGATGGGCCACATACTGAACCTGCCTCCAATGACATTTGGCATAAAGGTCTGATTTCACAAAGGTTTCAGGGGGATCCATTTGAATTGCCTGACTGATTTAAATATCACAGTTTAGATCCTTCAATATCACTTTAGTTTCAAATTTTTAGAATTCTCAAACAAAAATGAATCTTGAGAAAATTATACATGGAAAACCCACAAATCCAAAGATTGACAACAATGGAGAAACAGAAATCTGTTAAATGTAAGAGACCTCCAGCAGAACCAGAGTCAGGGAGGGCAGCCATCTGCCTCGACTGGTTGGGGTGAGGGTAAAGGGGAGAGACAACAGGAGAGGAGAGACAAACACACAGACAGCAAACAAGATAAAATCAACACTGGTGGTGGAACCAGGAGCTCAGATGAGACCTGTGCATCCCTTTAAAGCACGGTTTTCTTTTGTTTGGATTATTATTGTCTCCATTAGTTGGGGTCCAATCACAACATTTTATAATAAACACTCAAACATGTAATCTCGATTAAAAGTACAACACTAGGCTGGTTTAAATCATATTTATCAGACATATTCCTGTTTGTTCATGTTAGTGATAATTCATCCATTTACATCAGTTAGTTGTATAAAGTTTCATCGCTATGCAGGTGACACCCAGTTCTATTTATTCATGATGCCAGAGGATACAAATCATTTAGTCAAACTTAAAGCAGTGTTTAGGGCATAGAAACCTAGATGACCTCTAATGACCAGTAACGTTCTTCTAACTATAGCATAATTAATCAGTTTTCACTCATATTAGTGTCTCTTCACCAACTCGCTGTAACATCCAGGATCGAGTTTAAAATCCTCCTCTTCACATTTAAATCTCTTAGTGACAAAGCTCCATCATATCATAAAGGACCTTAATTGTATCATATTATCCTAACAGAGCCCTGTGCTCTCAGTGCTGCAGGTTTACTTGTGTTTCCCAGAGTTTCCCAAACTAGAACAAGAGACAGAGCCTTCAGTTTTCAGCTCCTCTGTTGTGGAATCAGCTCCCAGTTTGGGTTCAGGAGGCAGACATCCTCTTTACTTTCAAGATTAGTTAAAAGCTTTCCTCTTTGAGAAAGTTTATAGTTAGGGCTGCTCAGGATCACATGAACCATTACTTGTGTTGTTTTAGGTTTGGACTGCTGCACAACTTCTCATGATTCACTAAACATCTTCTCCTTTACTCTCATCTTTCTGTCTACATTTATAAGCCACCATTGCATCACTAACTTTGTGTCTTGTGTCTCTGTACTTTGTGTTTTGTCCTTTCTGCAGGTGTCTGGATCTGGAGCTACACATCTCTAATTTGCAGTTACTGGCCTCACTGACTTACAAAGTGTTTGCCTTTCATGTATTGTCTTTTTAATCTGTATCTTTTTTCTCTGTCCCCACTGATCCTCGCCCTACTGGTTAAGCAGATTTTCACCCTTCCTAAAACTGGTTCTGCAGGAGTTTAATTATTTTTTGCTTTTTTTGGTCCTTCCCGGCTAGCAAAAAGGAATTTTTCTTCCTTGTCTACTGTTGTTCAAAGGCAACCAAAGGAAACTTTTGTTTGTTATTTTCTCTGTTTCACTTCTATGTGACGTATCTAAAGGTGAGACGTGTTGTTAGTTGGTGCTAGATGGATAAAATTTGATGAAACAAAAATTTAACATTGATAATGAAGGTTTCTGAGCCTGATCTGTGTCTTGGAAGGACAATAAATGATGAACAGATACAGGTTTTCTTCTCTTGATTTGTTTGTGAATCTGATAAAAACACGTGATTATTATGGGACCTGAATGAAAACTGAACAGCTGCTATAAAGAGAATTTGATTTCTATAAAAATAATTTAAGATACTGAACTCGTTTTGGGATCTGTGTGTGTGTTCAATGAACTGCATCAGTCAGTTCAGTTTCTGTTCAGTCTGACTGAGGGAGGTTTTTGTACGACGCTTTTTCACTGTGTGAACAACCACTGACTGTTGATGTAGTGAACACTCTGACAGTAATAAACTGCTGCATCTTCAGTCTGGACTCCACTGATGGTCAGAGTGAAGTCAGACTTTGATCCTCTGCCTGTAAATCGATCTGGAATCCCTGATGCTCTGCTGCTAGTGTAGTAAATTTTGGGGAGTGTAAAACCCAATGATCCTTTATTAATCCCTCAACAGGAATATTTGCATCGATACAACATCAAAGGGGAGAGTGCAACCATGTGGGGAACATCTGAGGAAGATCAGTCATTTACTTTTATGTATTTTAAATGATATTTTATGGTACTGGGGTTTGTACAGATTCTATTGGGGCCATGACATCTTAACTATATGATTTCTGATGCTGGTCGTTGTCTTGTCTTTTATTTGAACAGGGTTGACAAAATTATAAATAGTTATAAAGCTCTGGTAAAAGATCATAATAGTTTCTTCTCGTTAACTGGAAACATTCAGTTCTAGTGCCTTTTCTGGCCAATCAGAAAAGAACACGTTGATTATGGGAACTGAAAGGATGATGAGAAGCTGCAACAGAAAAGTCATGTATAGTTTCTATGTTAACATCGTCTGTGTGTGTGTGTGTATGTGTGTGTGTGTGTGTGTGTGTGTGTGTGTTCAGTGAACTGCATCAGTCAGTTCAGTTTCTGTTCAGTCTGACTGAGGGAGGTTTTTGTACGACGCTTTTTCACTGTGTGAACAACCACTGACTGTTGATGTAGTGACCACTCTGACAGTAATAAACTGCTGCATCTTCAGTCTGGACTCCACTGATGGTCAGAGTGAAGTCAGACTTTGATCCTCTGCCTGTAAAACGATCTGGAATCCCTGATGCTCTGCTGCTAGCATAATAAATGAGCAGTTTAGGAACTCCTCCATCTTTCTGTTGGTACCAGGCTAAACGGTCAGAGCCATAAACATCCTGACTGGTCTTACAGCTGATGGTGACGGAGCCTCCCAGAGCAGAGCTCACTGCTCCAGACTGAGTCACTGTGACCTGTCCTCTGGACTCTGAGGATACAGAGACACAAAGAGAAAGCAGCATCATGGTTCTGTGGGCTTGATTTGAGAGGGACGGATGTTGATAGAGGAGAGGAGTTGGATTCTCTGGACTTTACCTGTGAAGCAGCAGCAGAGGAGAGTCCAGATGAGGACGCAGATCAGAGTCATGTTGTTGATGAGGAGGATTTGTGTGTCTTCTGTTGTGATGAAGGACAGCTGTCAGTCATCCAGTGTTCAAGTGTCAGGACTATAAAGTCTCCCAGAGCACTGGAGCATGGTGCTGCTGATGCAAAGTGGTTCTCTATGGAAATGTCTGACTCACTCCAACAGGGACTTGGATCAATGTGATGATGCTGGTTATCAATCCATCAATCACTTTATCAGAATATTGATCAGGAACAAGATTTTGTATTCAGGTTTAGTCTTCTGGATATATCTTGTTTTAAAACATTTCCTTTCTTCTTCAAACATTTAGTGAGAGTTTATCAGCGGATTATTTAATTATTTACGGAATTGATTGGGAATATGTCTGGACTTACTGCTGATATCGTCTCTCTTTTAAATACTTTATGTGTATGAACCCTTTATCATCTCAATCTTAAGAAAAAAAAAACTCTGTGAAATTTAAAAACGCTACATTTCTGCTGTCAGGATGATAAACTCTCCCAGAACACTGGAGCTTTGTTTTGACTTAGAAGAATTTTTGAAAGTTTATCAGTGGATGAATCAATTTATCACAGTATCAATCATAAATGTGTACTGAATTTTACATGAATGATATATTCAACAGTTTATATGTATGAAATATTCATGTTTTTGCTTTTTATTTTCTCTTTTGAAAATTAATATTTACCCATAAAATTCTTTAATTGAAATATACTAAAATAAAATGTAAATTATGGATATTTGCAGCTCTGTGTTATTTTCAGTTTTCATACCAGCTGACAAAATGAGACAAACAGTGAATGATTTTGGTGAGTTTGTTTGTTCCAAAGTCAGAGATCCGTGTCTCTCTACAGTCAGAGGTTTTTGTACAGCGACTCAATCAGTTTGTATCACTGTGGTGGACTTTTGGTGGAGGAACCAGACTGGATGTTGGAAGTAAGTTCAATTTAAAGATCTTTCATTTCAGGAGGATTTTTTCTTTTCATTTTATCTCTTGTTCTTTTCATCAGAAAAGGAAAATTTTAATCTGTTACAAATATTTTGGACTCATAATCAAAGCTCTCTGTCAATATTGAAATGTAAAAATTAATTACATTGAGTATAAATCATGTGGATGGTCCAGAGTTTAAATGATTCTTTCTGGTTTTAATGGTAGAATCTTGAGAGCTTGTAGGTTTAGTTCAGTCTGACAAAGTCAGAGTCGTGTCTCTCTACAGTCAGAGGTTTTTGTACCGCGACTCAATCAGTTTGTATCACTGTGGTACACGTTCGGTGGAGGAACCAGACTGGATGTTGGAAGTAAGTTTATATTTTCAGTCACTACTAAATACTAATTTTTAAAATATCTTTTAAAAGTTCAGAATCTGACCAGTTGTAAAATATTTTTGAATTCAGAAAAACTTCATGTACTAAAGTTTGAATTCCTCCTCATAGATGCTAACTCTGATCAGGTTTGATGAAATTCAATGTTTACATGATTGAGAAATTACAAAACTTGAAATGTGGATTTGATAAAACATCATTGGTCCCGCTGTTAATTTTTTATAAGATAATATCAATAAATTCATGTTCTTCAATCCTGGATGGAGTGTCGATACAGATTTATATTTGAAAATGTGTAAAAAATATCTGAACTTCCTCATTTGATCATAAATTGTTTCTACATCTGGATGAAATGATTTGACCTGTTTAGTAAATTATGATTCAAATCCACAGAAAAACTCTGAATATTATTCAAATAACTTTCTGTATTTTTCTGTTTCTACTAAATACTTTAATATTTAGTCCAGACTTTGAAGTGATTTTGCAGTGAAACTTGTGAATGTTTCCACATGTACTTGTTTAGTTTCCAGAGTAGTTGGACATGTTTGAGGTGAAACTGTGAGATGATTCTCTCTGAGCTGATTTACATGAGAGCTTTCTGAAAGGGAACTGAAACAATGTGTGAGTGAGTGAGTGACTGCTGGAGCAGAAAAAGCATGAGACACAAACTCCTTGAAGGACTGAATCCAGCGTGTCACACTGAAGGTGTCCACGTGTGTGATGTTTGAGTGACAGCTGTGTGCTCCCTGTCCTCTAAGCTGATTGGTGTCTCCTAGGTGATGTCCCTCCCACCCTGACGGTGCTGCCCCCCTCCAGTGAGGAGCTGCAGCAGGGGAAGGCCACGCTCATGTGTCTGGCCAACAAGGGCTTCCCCTCAGACTGGAGTCTGTCCTGGAAGGTGGACGGCAGCAGCAGCAGCAGCAGCAGCAGCAGCAGCATGAGCTGGGAGGAGAGCAGGAGCCCCGGGGTGCTGGAGAAGGACGGCCACTACAGCTGGAGCAGCACCCTGAGGCTCCCTGCAGACCAGTGGAGGAAGGTGGTCTCTGTGAGCTGTGAGGCCACCCAGGGCTCCCACACTCCACTCTCACAGACACTGAGGAGAGACCAGTGTTCCCAGTCCTGACCTCACTCACTGGGACTCTCATACTGGTTTGACTCTCTGTCTGCTCTCTGGAACTCTCTCTCTTTCTGTCTCTCATCAAACTAAATAAAGATTCAAATAGTCCTATTTTCCTCCTCATGATGTCACAGCTCATGTTTTCACGTAATAAAGATGTTGTCTTCAAATCGAAAAATGTTTCTGAGGATTTTACTGTTTAATCAGACGTCTTATTCCAGTTAAAACATGCAAACATGAACTTGATGCGACAATGTGATGAAGAGTCAAGTTTTTTTTGTAGTAACTTCGTTAAAACGCATGAGAATTTTTCACTGCAACAGTTCAACATAATGTCTCATTTTGTATTGACACAACAAAGAAACTACAAATAGTGAAGGAAACAGTGTTAAAATCACCATTAAATAAATCAGCAACCTGACAGTAGATTAGTAGATTTCAAGTATTTAATAAATCAAAGACCACATCATCATGCACATAAATGGGTACAACACAAAGGCAATCCTAATTCCTTAATTTTATTTAAAAATTCTGTAGATAGATGTGTAACCAAGTTAGGACTGGTGAGGGTCTTCTGGTTTCTTTTAACACAGAACCGACAACGCCACCGAGGGACTTCCACCCTAAGAATGTTAACAATCCTGCCTCTCAACAGAGGGGTTTCCCCTACTAAACACAGGTACGTGCACAAATGAATACAGAGGCGTGTATAGAAAAAATATAAATACAATTTTTATTCTGGTACAAAAATATGTTCACCACACACACAGTAATGTTATTATGAATGCAGTTATTAAAACTGACAGTCACACAGGCCCTACGCAGCTATGGAGGGGAGAAACCTGATTACTGAGCCAGAGAACACAGCCACAAGAACCTAAAGATAAACACACATGATGAGAAACGAAACTAAACTCGAACCAAGCAAACTAATACAGAACTAGACAAAACAACTACAAACTAAAAGAAAGAAACAACAAAATAAACAAGCAAAAAGACAAGGCAACAGAGGCAAAACTGTAACGAAACAAAGAAATGT
>NW_026559333.1:0-5001 GCF_022539595.1 Amphiprion ocellaris | reverse complement strand
AAAATGTCATATCACATTTTGCAAAATGATTATTGCTTTGTCTCTGAAATCTTAATCTGAAAAGAAACAATAAACAACAGCAGTCATTTAAATGTAGCAGTCAAATAAAATGGAAATACCTGAGTAAAGTACACGTGGATTGTACCTAATTAGAGCAGTAGATGTATTGAATATGCAATATCAACAATACTTAAATGCCTGCAAACAGATCAAACCAATACAAGCTCAATCAGTGGTGGGAGAGGAAATATCCACAGAGGAGAAGCACCGTGAAAGCTGATGATGATGGTAAAGTAATGGCAAAGATATGGATGGTTTATTTCCCCACAATACTCAAGACAGGGCGACCTCTGCTGGTTATTCATTGCACATGCAGAGTGTTGTATACAGGCTTTCGCACGCTGATAAACAAAAATATAATTACACTGAGCGATAATATGAGTCAAAAATAAAAAAACGATAACTTGTGATATATATATATATATATGTATGTATATATGTATATGTATATATGGATATATATGTATATGTATATATGTATATGTATATGTATATATGTATATATATGTATATGTATATATGTATATATGTATATATGTATATATATGTATATATATGTATATATGTATATATATATATATATATATATATATATATATATATATATATATATATATATATATATATATATATATATATATATATATATATATATATATATATATATATATATATATATATATATGGTCCGTGTATTTATCTGGCAGTTGGATATTCCGTTCTGAAACGGGTATTGAAAACAAAAAGCGAGTGGTTATTTGATCTTCGTTTTAAAATACAAAAATTAAAATTGAAATACAAGGCGTTTTTCCTTTTCGTGATCAAAAAGGGATGTACGAAATTTTAAAAATGCTTTGATTTTCATTTTAGATTTAGAATAACAAAAAAATAAAATCCGTTAGAGACAGAAACGAAAAAAAGGTCAGTTTTTTTCATTCTCTGAGACCGGAAGTGGTCATCAGCAAGTGTGGAGCCAAACGACAACAAGATTCTCAGAGGGCGGAGCCAGAGAGCAGCGATTGGTCAGACCATAGATAATATAGAAGACAGCACGCTAGCGTATCTAGTCTTTGTATATCTACGGTCGGCACGTCTGGTAGCATCTCTGGCTGCTGTTTTCCTTGTTTTTGGAGTAAAACACGGTAAGAAGAAAAATACTTCTAACCAGTAGCGTTGTTTTGTTGTACGTTAAGTCAGCGACTTGTGAAGAGTTGTGTTTTGTCGTGTTTGAGCAGTTGATCCGGACGCGTTAGCTAGCTAAGCGGCTAAGTTAGCTAGCGGGCTAATTAACACAGGTGGCTAACTTACCGCTGAACACCTGTGTTAGTTGCTGCCGCAGCTGTCCGTCGTTATTAGACTGACCTTCTCAACCTGAATTTCTCTGCTGTGCATTTTAGCTTTTAAAAAAAGTTATTTTACTTTAAGGTTAACTGAAACCCGTTGAGCTGCACTGAAGTTTAACATTCAGCTAAACTGCGCTTAACTTAACATTGCGCAACATGACCTCTCTGAATCTCCATAATTTCATTAAATTCCTTCTCTTTTCCACTGCTCAAGTTCAATCCAGTATATAAAATGACATAAATAGTGAATAACCAGCCATTGTATTTATTTATTACTGCATGTATTTGTAGTAAAACATGAGTTGAAACATCCTACTTTTGGATCTAGAACTGCACAAGCCGTTCATTTTCAGTCACCTGATGAGTTAAACTCCCCTTTTTATGTGAGGTTGAAGCAGAAAGTCTGAGTTAACAAAGAAAGTTGTTCATAATTTGTGATACCTGTTATCTCTGACTGAGGCTTTAGTTTTTGTTGAGCTGATTTACACGTAGAAACTTTGTTCAGGAAAATTTCTCAGTAGCTCAGAGGACAGGCTGCTTTTTACACAACCTTGTAAGAGAATGTCTGTCAATGCTTTCAGCAGAATTTAGAAACACAACACTTCCTAAACAGATATTTTGAGGCTGTGAGGTTGAACGTTTGAGAGTATATCAGTGTGTTTGTTTGTGGTCTTTCTGTTTCTAGGTGGAAGCTGAATTAGTGAGGATGACTCCTGCTCCTGTCATCTCTAAGCTCCTCACACATCTTTACCTGCACATGAGGAAAATCACTCCTGTAGAATGCAGGTATGTTTGTCATTATTATAAAAAGATGTTGCCTGGTGACCTGTCAGAAACCCATTATACAGAGTCAGCCAAAATAATGTTTACACACATCAGGAAAAGAAAAACTTGCATAAATATTTCAATACCAAATTTATTCAGACATCACGAGATTAATAAAAGTTATCTTTGGCCTCTACAATTACAAGAGGTGCTCAAAGTGGTGGCCACTGGCTTCCAGACATTTCTGTTGTGTTGTAGACGTCACTTGTTGATGCTCCATTCATGAGGGTAGCGCCATCTGTTGGGAAAACATCGTACAACAGGACACAGAGTTATCGTGATTTGATCAAACTTAGAAGGAGGTATCTATATGTGCAGAAGTACTTATACAAACTTAATGAGCACAAAACTTAATGAGAACAAAACTGTCATTTAATTGTTGCTCTTGAAAGCTTCTTTAGTGAAAACCAGCTGGTGTTCTGCTTTGAAACAAACTGCTGTTGAGGTCTGTGTTTTTAGGTTTAACCCCACAGTTTCTGAATGAACTCATTGTTTGTTTTTTTCCTGATCAATGTGGACGTTATAATTGATGGTAACATTTACTGATCATATAATCAGCATGACAATATAACAGTATAACATTCTGACCACCTGACTAATACTGTGTTGGTCCCTTTATGCTGCTAAAACTCCTCTGACCCAGTGGTTCATCAGAACCTCTGGGGATGTCCTGTGGATTCTGTGGATCCTGTGGGTTGCAGGGTGGGTCCTACCTAGACCAGGCTGATCCTGGACCATCCCACAGATGCTCCATCAGATCTGGATGTGGGGAGTGTGGAACCCAGGTGAACAGCTTAGCTCTGTCGTGTTCCTCGGACCACTCCTGAGCAGTTTTAGTTTGTCCTGCTGAGGGTGGCAGCTGGCATCAAGGACTGCTGTTGCCATGGAGACTAGGGGGTTGTTTGTCCTGCAGTGTTTAGGTGGTGGTACATGTCAAACATCCACATGAACGTCAAGGTTTCCCAGCAGAACGTTGCATTAGAACAAGATGATGGATGTTGTTCTCTTCAGCTGTCAGTGGTCAGAATGTTGTGGCTGATTGGTGGATCTGTCTGCCTTTACTCTGACATCCAGAGTTATACAAAAGTGTAGTATGTGTGCAGTGCAGAAGAGATTTACTTTATTGTATGCAGTTTTTTTGTTTTTTTAAGGGAGAGCATTTTTTTTATCCACCTGAAGAAGACCTAATCTTTCCCTTCAAAGGATAGTTAATTGTTACTACGGCTTCCATAGTGGTCCCATCAGAGAAAATCATATCCATATACAGATTTTTATTAATTCCAGGGCTGGTTCAGTAAAGATTATAATAATAACTACATCAGATAATTCTTGGTCGCAGTTGGAATTTTGCAGCCTGAGAGATGGTTGAGAAGGTTTGCAGTTCTTGTTTTAGCAAAATATGTTATAATAGAAGATCTTTATTGTCATTGTACATGAAATTATCTGCAAACCAGCAAAGTGTATCAGTCTGAGGTATCTAAAAATAAATAAGTAAAGAAAAATGCTTCTAAAGCCAATAATAAACAGAATATTTTGAGGGAATATTCTAAAAAGGAAAGAAAAGCTCCATTCTCACTCCTCTCAGGATAAACTGTCATTAAAATTGACTTTAAATTTAGCTTCAACACGAGATAAAAACATTTACTTTCATTACTGATGTTGTCAAGTTTTAATAAAGTTCATGCTACTTTTATAAAATGATGAAAGTGAATAAATTGTATTTCTGTGATCTGTGTTTGATTTCTGTCTTTTCTCCTGTCATCCAGATGTTCAGAGGGAGATGATGCCACATCTGGTCCAGCTGATGGAAGGTCTTGAAGTTCTCTGACTGGCCTCGACTGAAGATGGTCGTCTCACTGGATTTAAGGTTCAGATGCTCAGTAACAAACTCCACCAATGAGCCAACAGGGAAGCTTTAGGTTTATTAAATGTTGCTATGAAGGTATCGCTGTTTTTCTTTGTGAATGCAATGTGCTCCAACTGAAACTTGAATTAGAACTTAGAAGTAAATCCTTCCATCTGAAAGGATTTAGTTGCATTAATAACCTCATAACATTCTAATTTTTATTCCAGTCTTGGCTGGAAATAGAATCTCTGTATTGATTCAGGTAAAAACTGAACTTCACAGCATGTTGGAGCAAAACAACCAGATGAAAACTGTGATGGTGTTGGATTGTCAGACCTGTAATGTTGCAGCTCAAAGCAGCTTTTCTATCTCAGTTCATTCTGACATTCAGCTATGAATCAACACAGCAGATGGTGATCCATGCTGTGGAAGTCTCACATCTCCTGATTTAATGGAGCTGCTTTGCACTTTTTACACTGTTTATTCACCAACACTTTATTTAATAAAAGTCCCATCTAGTTTTTATGAGGAATGTGATGTTTTAATTTCTCTGTGAATAACTGCAGTCTAATGCAACAGCTGGAGTTGTAACATCTGTCCTGATATTGATCATGAAGTATTGATCAGAATACTTATGGTCAGCAGTCATCCCTGAAGTTTTACATTAAAATCTTTACTTGTGTTGTGAACTTTGGTAAGAAGCAGAAACTTTTGCGTTGCCATGGATACATGAGTGTTAAATTCTGTCCATGTTTCCATTTTGGGAAATGCAGTCCAGTTCCAGAATGTGGAGGAATTTAGTCTCACGATCACAGACAACAAATATTATCTGAAAGTCGAGTTATTGTTGTTTATCAGCACAATACAAAAAGATTAATGTCAGAAATATTCCAGTTAAGACTCTAGAATATCATGATTTATGTAAAT
>NW_026559332.1:0-32759 GCF_022539595.1 Amphiprion ocellaris | reverse complement strand
AGATGAAGACAAGAGTCTTGGTGTTCAAGTGAAGATGAAGGTCCTGGTATTCAGATGAAGATGAGAGTCCTGGTCTTCAGATGAAGACGACAGTCCTGGTCTTCAGATGAAGATGAAGACAAGAATCTTGGTGTTCAAGTGAAGATGAAGGTCCTGGTATTCAGATGAAGATGAGGGTCCTGGTCTTCAGATGAAGATAAGAGTCCTGGTCCTCAGATGAAGACCCTGGTCTTCAGACGAAGATGAACATGAAGACGAGAGTCTTGGGGTTCAGGTGAAGATGAAGGTCCTGGTCTTCAGATGAAGATGAACAAGAGGGTCCTGGTGTTAAGATGAACATGAAGACGAGAGTCCTGGTCTTCAGATAAAGACGAGGGTCCTGGTGTTCAGATGATGATGAAGACAAGAGTCTTGGTGTTCAAGTGAAGATGAAGGTCCTGGTATTCAGATGAAGATGAACATGAAGACGAGAGTCCTGGTTTTCAGATCAAGATGAAGACAAGAGTCTTGGTGTTCAAGTGAAGATGAAGGTCCTGGTATTCAGATGAAGATGAGAGTCATGGTCTTCAGATGAAGACGAGAGTCCTGGTCTTCAGATGAAGATGAAGATGAAGATGAAGACAAGAGTCTTGGTGTTCAAGTGAAGATGAAGGTCCTGGTATTCAGATGAAGATGAGAGTCCTGGTGTTCAGATGAAGACGAGAGTCCTGGTCTTCAGATGAAGATGAAGACAAGAATCTTGGTGTTCAAGTGAAGATGAAGGTCCTGGTATTCAGATGAAGATGAGAGTCCTGGTCTTCAGATGAAGATAAGAGTGCTGCTCTTCAGATGAAGACCCTGGTCTTCAGATGAAGATGAACATGAAGACGAGAGTCTTGGGGTTCAGGTGAAGATGAAGGTCCTGGTATTCAGATGAAGATGAAGACGAGGGTCCTGGTGTTCAGATGAAGATGAAGACGAGAGTCCTGGTCTCCAGATGAAGACGAGAGTCCTGGTCTTCAGATGAAGATGAAGATGAAGACAAGAGTCTTGGTGTTCAAGTGAAGATGAAGGTCCTGGTATTCAGATGAAGATGACAGTCATGGTCTTCAGATGAAGACGAGAGTCCTGGTCTTCAGATGAAGATGAAGATGAAGACAAGAGTCTTGGTGTTCAAGTGAAGATGAAGGTCCTGGTATTCAGATGAAGATGAGAGTCCTGGTCTTCAGATGAAGACGACAGTCCTGGTCTTCAGATGAAGATGAAGACAAGAATCTTGGTGTTCAAGTGAAGATGAAGGTCCTGGTATTCAGATGAAGACGAGGGTCCTGGTCTTCAGATGAAGATAAGAGTCCTGGTCCTCAGATGAAGACCCTGGTCTTCAGACGAAGATGAACATGAAGACGAGAGTCTTGGGGTTCAGGTGAAGATGAAGGTCCTGGTCTTCAGATGAAGATGAACACGAGGGTCCTGGTGTTAAGATGAACATGAAGACGAGAGTCCTGGTCTTCAGATAAAGACGAGGGTCCTGGTGTTCAGATGATGATGAAGACAAGAGTCTTGGTGTTCAAGTGAAGATGAAGGTCCTGGTATTCAGATGAAGATGAACATGAAGACGAGAGTCTTGGTGTTCAGGTGAAGATGAAGGTCCTGGTATTCAGATGAAGACGAGGGTCCTGGTGTTCAGATGAAGATGAAGACGAGAGTCCTGGTCTTCTGATGAAGACGAGGGTCTTGGTGTCCGGATGAAGATGAAGCCAAGAGTCTTGGTCTTCAGGTGAAGATGAAGGTCCTGGTATTCAGATGAAGACGAGAGTCCTGGTGTTCAGATGAAGATGAAGACGAGGGTCCTGGTCTTCAGATGAAGATTAGAGTCCTGGTCTTCAGATGAAGATGAACATGAAGACGAGAGTCCTGGTGTTCAGATGAAGATGAAGAAAAGAGTCCTGGTCTTCAGATGAAGACGAGAGTCCTGGTCTTCAGATGAACATGAAGATGAAGACAAGAGTCTTGGTGTTCAAGTGAAGATGAAGGTCCTGGTATTCAGATGAAGTTGAGAGTCCTGGTCTTCAGATGAAGATGAGGATCCTGGTCTTCAGATGAAGATGAAGAGGAAGACGAGAGTCCTGGTCTTCAGATGAAGATGAAGATCCTGGTCTTCAGATGAAGATGAAGTCGAGGGTCCTGGTGTTCAGATGAAGATGAAGACAAGAGTCCTGGTCTTCAGATGAAGACGAGAGTCCTGGTTTTCAGATCAAGATGAAGACAAGAGTCTTGGTGTTCAAGTGAAGATGAAGGTCCTGGTATTCAGATGAAGATGAGAGTCATGGTATTCAGATGAAGACGAGAGTCCTGGTCTTCAGATGAAGATGAAGATGAAGACAAGAGTCTTGGTGTTCAAGTGAAGATGAAGGTCCTGGTATTCAGATGAAGATGAGAGTCCTGGTGTTCAGATGAAGACGAGAGTCCTGGTCTTCAGATGAAGATGAAGACAAGAATCTTGGTGTTCAAGTGAAGATGAAGGTCCTGGTATTCAGATGAAGACGAGGGTCCTGGTCTTCAGATGAAGATAAGAGTGCTGCTCTTCAGATGAAGACCCTGGTCTTCAGATGAAGATGAACATGAAGACGAGAGTCTTGGGGTTCAGGTGAAGATGAAGGTCCTGGTATTCAGATGAAGATGAAGACGAGGGTCCTGGTGTTCAGATGAAGATGAAGACGAGAGTCCTGGTCTCCAGATGAAGACGAGAGTCCTGGTCTTCAGATGAAGATGAAGATGAAGACAAGAGTCTTGGTGTTCAAGTGAAGATGAAGGTCCTGGTATTCAGATGAAGATGAGAGTCATGGTCTTCAGATGAAGACGAGAGTCCTGGTCTTCAGATGAAGATGAAGATGAAGACAAGAGTCTTGGTGTTCAAGTGAAGATGTAGGTCCTGGTATTCAGATGAAGATGAGAGTCTTGGTCTTCAGATGAAGACGAGAGTCCTGGTCTTCAGATGAAGATGAAGACAAGAATCTTGGTGTTCAAGTGAAGATGAAGGTCCTGGTATTCAGATGAAGACAAGGGTCCTGGTCTTCAGATGAAGATAAGAGTCCTGGTCTTCAGATGAAGACCCTGGTATTCAGACGAAGATGAACACGAGGGTCCTGGTGTTCAGATGAACATGAAGACGAGACTCCTGGTCTTCAGATGAAGATGAGGGTCCTGGTCTTCAGATGAACATGAAGACAAGAGTCTTGGTGTTCAAGTGAAGATGAAGGTTCTGGTCTTCAGATGAAGATGAAGATCCTGGTCTTCAGATGAAGATGAAGTCGAGGGTCCTGGTGTTCAGGTGAAGATGAAGACAAGAGTCCTGGTCTTCAGATGAAGACGAGAGTCCTGGTTTTCAGATCAAGATGAAGACAAGAGTCTTGGTGTTCAAGTGAAGATGAAGGTCCTGTTATTCAGATGAAGATGAGAGTCATGGTCTTCAGATGAAGACGAGAGTCCTGGTCTTCAGATGAAGATGAAGATGAAGACAAGAGTCTTGGTGTTCAAGTGAAGATGAAGGTCCTGGTATTCAGATGAAGATGAGAGTCCTGGTGTTCAGATGAAGACGAGAGTCCTGGTCTTCAGATGAAGATGAAGACAAGAATCTTGGTGTTCAAGTGAAGATGAAGGTCCTGGTATTCAGATGAAGATGAGGGTCCTGGTCTTCAGATGAAGATGAGGATCCTGGTCTTCAGATGAAGATGAAGAGGAAGACGAGAGTCCTGGTCTTCAGATGAAGATGAAGATCCTGGTCTTCAGATGAAGATGAAGTCGAGGGTCCTGGTGTTCATGTGAAGATGAAGACAAGAGTCCTGGTCTTCAGATGAAGACGAGAGTCCTGGTTTTCAGATCAAGATGAAGACAAGAGTCTTGGTGTTCAAGTGAAGATGAAGGTCCTGGTATTCAGATGAAGATGAGAGTCATGGTCTTCAGATGAAGATGAAGACGAGAGTCCTGGTCTTCAGATGAAGATGAAGACGAGAGTCCTGGTCTTCAGATGAAGATGACGACAAGAGTCTTGGTGTTCAAGTGAAGATGAAGGTCCTGGTATTCAGATGAAGATGAGAGACCTCGTCTTATGATGAAGGTGAACAGGAAGGCGAGAGTCCTGGTCTTCAGATAAAGATGAAGATCCTGGTCTTCACATGAAGACGAGAGTCCTGGTCTTCAGATGAAGATGAAGACAAGAGTCTTGGTGTTCAAGTGAAGATGAAGGTCCTGGTATTAAGATGAAGATGAGAGTCCTGGTGTTCAGATGAAGACGACAGTCCTGGTCTTCAGATGAAGATGAAGACAAGAAT
Organism: Amphiprion ocellaris; assembly: GCF_022539595.1. Taxonomy (NCBI): domain Eukaryota; kingdom Metazoa; phylum Chordata; class Actinopteri; family Pomacentridae; genus Amphiprion; species Amphiprion ocellaris. The sequence goes on along the minus strand of NW_026559332.1, from coordinate 28,449 downwards.
CTTGGTGTTCAAGTGAAGATGAAGGTCCTGGTATTCAGATGAAGACGAGGGTCCTGGTCTTCAGATGAAGATAAGAGTCCTGGTCCTCAGATGAAGACCCTGGTCTTCAGACGAAGATGAACATGAAGACGAGAGTCTTGGGGTTCAGGTGAAGATGAAGGTCCTGGTCTTCAGATGAAGATGAACACGAGGGTCCTGGTGTTAAGATGAACATGAAGACGAGAGTCCTGGTCTTCAGATAAAGACGAGGGTCCTGGTGTTCAGATGATGATGAAGACAAGAGTCTTGGTGTTCAAGTGAAGATGAAGGTCCTGGTATTCAGATGAAGATGAACATGAAGACGAGAGTCTTGGTGTTCAGGTGAAGATGAAGGTCCTGGTATTCAGATGAAGATGAGGGTCATGGTGTTCAGATGAAGATGAAGACGAAAGTCCTGGTCTTCTGATGAAGACGAGGGTCTTGGTGTCCAGATGAAGATGAAGACAAGAGTCTTGGTCTTCAGGTGAAGATGAAGGTCCTGGTATTCAGATGAAGACGAGGGTCCTGGTGTTCAGATGAAGATAAAGACGAGAGTCCTGGTCTTCTGATGAAGACGAGGGTCTTGGTGTCCGGATGAAGATGAAGACAAGAGTCTTGGTCTTCAGGTGAAGATGAAGGTCCTGGTATTCAGATGAAGACGAGGGTCCTGGTCTTCAGATGAAGATGAGAGTCCTGGTCTTCAGATGAAGATGAGGATCCTGGTCTTCAGATGAAGATGAACATGAAGACGAGAGTCCTGGTGTTCAGATGAAGATGAAGACAAGAGTCCTGGTCTTTAGATGAAGACGAGAGTCCTGGTCTTCAGATGAACATGAAGATGAAGACAAGAGTCTTGGTGTTCAAGTGAAGATGAAGGTCCTGGTATTCAGATGAAGTTGAGAGTCCTGGTCTTCAGATGAAGATGAGGATCCTGGTCTTCAGATGAAGATGAAGAGGAAGACGAGAGTCCTGGTCTTCAGATGAAGATGAAGATCCTGGTCTTCAGATGAAGATGAAGTCGAGGGTCCTGGTGTTCAGGTGAAGATGAAGACAAGAGTCCTGGTCTTCAGATGAAGACGAGAGTCCTGGTTTTCAGATCAAGATGAAGACAAGAGTCTTGGTGTTCAAGTGAAGATGAAGGTCCTGGTATTCAGATGAAGATGAGAGTCATGGTCTTCAGATGAAGACGAGAGTCCTGGTCTTCAGATGAAGATGAAGACAAGAGTCTTGGTGTTCAAGTGAAGATGAAGGTCCTGGTATTCAGATGAAGATGAGAGTCCTGGTGTTCAGATGAAGACGAGAGTCCTGGTCTTCAGATGAAGATGAAGACAAGAATCTTGGTGTTCAAGTGAAGATGAAGGTCCTGGTATTCAGATGAAGATGAGGGTCCTGGTCTTCAGATGAAGATAAGAGTGCTGCTCTTCAGATGAAGACCCTGGTCTTCAGATGAAGATGAACATGAAGACGAGAGTCTTGGGGTTCAGGTGAAGATGAAGGTCCTGGTATTCAGATGAAGATGAAGACGAGGGTCCTGGTGTTCAGATGAAGATGAAGACGAGAGTCCTGGTCTCCAGATGAAGACGAGAGTCCTGGTCTTCAGATGAAGATGAAGATGAAGACAAGAGTCTTGGTGTTCAAGTGAAGATGAAGGTCCTGGTATTCAGATGAAGATGACAGTCATGGTCTTCAGATGAAGACGAGAGTCCTGGTCTTCAGATGAAGATGAAGATGAAGACAAGAGTCTTGATGTTCAAGTGAAGATGAAGGTCCTGGTATTCAGATGAAGATGAGAGTCCTGGTCTTCAGATGAAGACGACAGTCCTGGTCTTCAGATGAAGATGAAGACAAGAATCTTGGTGTTCAAGTGAAGATGAAGGTCCTGGTATTCAGATGAAGACGAGGGTCCTGGTCTTCAGATGAAGATAAGAGTCCTGGTCCTCAGATGAAGACCCTGGTCTTCAGACGAAGATGAACATGAAGACGAGAGTCTTGGGGTTCAGGTGAAGATGAAGGTCCTGGTCTTCAGATGAAGATGAACACGAGGGTCCTGGTGTTAAGATGAACATGAAGACGAGAGTCCTGGTCTTCAGATAAAGACGAGGGTCCTGGTGTTCAGATGATGATGAAGACAAGAGTCTTGGTGTTCAAGTGAAGATGAAGGTCCTGGTATTCAGATGAAGATGAACATGAAGACGAGAGTCTTGGTGTTCAGGTGAAGATGAAGGTCCTGGTATTCAGATGAAGACGAGGGTCCTGGTGTTCAGATGAAGATGAAGACGAGAGTCCTGGTCTTCTGATGAAGACGAGGGTCTTGGTGTCCGGATGAAGATGAAGACAAGAGTCTTGGTCTTCAGGTGAAGATGAAGGTCCTGGTATTCAGATGAAGACGAGGGTCCTGGTGTTCAGATGAAGATGAAGACGAGGGTCCTGGTCTTCAGATGAAGATGAGAGTCCTGGTCTTCAGATGAAGATGAGGATCCTGGTCTTCAGATGAAGATGAACATGAAGACGAGAGTCCTGGTGTTCAGATGAAGATGAAGAAAAGAGTCCTGGTCTTCAGATGAAGACGAGAGTCCTGGTCTTCAGATGAACATGAAGATGAAGACAAGAGTCTTGGTGTTCAAGTGAAGATGAAGGTCCTGGTATTCAGATGAAGTTGAGAGTCCTGGTCTTCAGATGAAGATGAGGATCCTGGTCTTCAGATGAAGATGAAGAGGAAGACGAGAGTCCTGGTCTTCAGATGAAGATGAAGATCCTGGTCTTCAGATGAAGATGAAGTCGAGGGTCCTGGTGTTCAGATGAAGATGAAGACAAGAGTCCTGGTCTTCAGATGAAGACGAGAGTCCTGGTTTTCAGATCAAGATGAAAACAAGAGTCTTGGTGTTCAAGTGGAGATGAAGGTCCTGGTATTCAGATGAAGATGCGAGTCATGGTATTCAGATGAAGACGAGGGTCCTGGTCTTCAGATGAAGATGAAGATGAAGACAAGAGTCTTGGTGTTCAAGTGAAGATGAAGGTCCTGGTATTCAGATGAAGATGAGAGTCCTGGTGTTCAGATGAAGACGAGAGTCCTGGTCTTCAGATGAAGATGAAGACAAGAATCTTGGTGTTCAAGTGAAGATGAAGGTCCTGGTATTCAGATGAAGACGAGGGTCCTGGTCTTCAGATGAAGATAAGAGTGCTGCTCTTCAGATGAAGACCCTGGTCTTCAGATGAAGATGAACATGAAGACGAGAGTCTTGGGGTTCAGGTGAAGATGAAGGTCCTGGTATTCAGATGAAGATGAAGACGAGGGTCCTGGTGTTCAGATGAAGATGAAGACGAGAGTCCTGGTCTCCAGATGAAGACGAGAGTCCTGGTCTTCAGATGAAGATGAAGATGAAGACAAGAGTCTTGGTGTTCAAGTGAAGATGAAGGTCCTGGTATTCAGATGAAGATGACAGTCATGGTCTTCAGATGAAGACGAGAGTCCTGGTCTTCAGATGAAGATGAAGATGAAGACAAGAGTCTTGGTGTTCAAGTGAAGATGAAGGTCCTGGTATTCAGATGAAGATGAGAGTCTTGGTCTTCAGATGAAGACGAGAGTCCTGGTCTTCAGATGAAGATGAAGACAAGAATCTTGGTGTTCAAGTGAAGATGAAGGTCCTGGTATTCAGATGAAGACAAGGGTCCTGGTCTTCAGATGAAGATAAGAGTCCTGGTCTTCAGATGAAGACCCTGGTATTCAGACGAAGATGAACACGAGGGTCCTGGTGTTCAGATGAACATGAAGACGAGACTCCTGGTCTTCAGATGAAGATGAGGGTCCTGGTCTTCAGATGAACATGAAGACAAGAGTCTTGGTGTTCAAGTGAAGATGAAGGTCCTGGTCTTCAGATGAAGATGAAGATCCTGGTCTTCAGATGAAGATGAAGTCGAGGGTCCTGGTGTTCAGGTGAAGATGAAGACAAGAGTCCTGGTCTTCAGATGAAGACGAGAGTCCTGGTTTTCAGATCAAGATGAAGACAAGAGTCTTGGTGTTCAAGTGAAGATGAAGGTCCTGGTATTCAGATGAAGATGAGAGTCATGGTTTTCAGATGAAGATGAAGATGAAGACAAGAGTCTTGGTGTTCAAGTGAAGATGAAGGTCCTGGTATTCAGATGAAGATGAGAGTCCTGGTGTTCAGATGAAGACGAGAGTCCTGGTCTTCAGATGAAGATGAAGACAAGAATCTTGGTGTTCAAGTGAAGATGAAGGTCCTGGTATTCAGATGAAGACGAGGGTCCTGGTCTTCAGATGAAGATAAGAGTGCTGCTCTTCAGATGAAGACCCTGGTCTTCAGATGAAGATGAACATGAAGACGAGAGTCTTGGGGTTCAGGTGAAGATGAAGGTCCTGGTATTCAGATGAAGATGAAGACGAGGGTCCTGGTGTTCAGATGAAGATGAAGACGAAAGTCCTGGTCTCCAGATGAAGACGAGAGTCCTGGTCTTCAGATGAAGATGAAGATGAAGACAAGAGTCTTGGTGTTCAAGTGAAGATGAAGGTCCTGGTATTCAGATGAAGATGACAGTCATGGTCTTCAGATGAAGACGAGAGTCCTGGTCTTCAGATGAAGATGAAGATGAAGATGAAGACAAGAGTCTTGGTGTTCAAGTGAAGATGAAGGTCCTGTTTTCAGATGAAGATGAGAGTCCTGGTCTTCAGATGAAGACGACAGTCCTGGTCTTCAGATGAAGATGAAGACAAGAATCTTGGTGTTCAAGTGAAGATGAAGGTCCTGGTATTCAGATGAAGACGAGGGTCCTGGTCTTCAGATGAAGATAAGAGTCCTGGTCCTCAGATGAAGACCCTGGTCTTCAGACGAAGATGAACATGAAGACGAGAGTCTTGGGGTTCAGGTGAAGATGAAGGTCCTGGTCTTCAGATGAAGATGAACACGAGGGTCCTGGTGTTAAGATGAACATGAAGACGAGAGTCCTGGTCTTCAGATAAAGACGAGGGTCCTGGTGTTCAGATGATGATGAAGACAAGAGTCTTGGTGTTCAAGTGAAGATGAAGGTCCTGGTATTCAGATGAAGATGAACATGAAGACGAGAGTCTTGGTGTTCAGGTGAAGATGAAGGTCCTGGTATTCAGATGAAGACGAGGGTCTTGGTGTCCAGATGAAGATGAAGACAAGAGTCTTGGTCTTCAGGTGAAGATGAAGGTCCTGGTATTCAGATGAAGACGAGGGTCCTGGTGTTCAGATGAAGATGAAGATGAGGGTCCTGGTCTTCAGATGAAGATGAGAGTCCTGGTCTTCAGATGAAGATGAGGATCCTGGTCTTCAGATGAAGATGAACATGAAGACGAGAGTCCTGGTGTTCAGATGAAGATGAAGAAAAGAGTCCTGGTCTTCAGATGAAGACGAGAGTCCTGGTCTTCAGATGAACATGAAGATGAAGACGAGAGTCCTGGTCTTCAGATGAAGATGAAGATCCTGGTCTTCAGATGAAGATGAAGTCGAGGGTCCTGGTGTTCAGATGAAGATGAAGACAAGAGTCCTGGTCTTCAGATGAAGACGAGAGTCCTGGTTTTCAGATCAAGATGAAGACAAGAGTCTTGGTGTTCAAGTGAAGATGAAGGTCCTGGTATTCAGATGAAGATGAGAGTCATGGTATTCACATGAAGACGAGAGTCCTGGTCTTCAGATGAAGATGAATATGAAGACAAGAGTCTTGGTGTTCAAGTGAAGATGAAGGTCCTGGTATTCAGATGAAGATGAGAGTCCTGGTGTTCAGATGAAGACGAGAGTCCTGGTCTTCAGATGAAGATGAAGACAAGAATCTTGGTGTTCAAGTGAAGATGAAGGTCCTGGTATTCAGATGAAGACGAGGGTCCTGGTCTTCAGATGAAGATAAGAGTGCTGCTCTTCAGATGAAGACCCTGGTCTTCAGATGAAGATGAACATGAAGACGAGAGTCTTGGGGTTCAGGTGAAGATGAAGGTCCTGGTATTCAGATGAAGTTGAGAGTCCTGGTCTTCAGATGAAGATGAAGAGGAAGACGAGAGTCCTGGTCTTCAGATGAAGATGAAGATCCTGGTCTTCAGATGAAGATGAAGTCGAGGGTCCTGGTGTTCAGATGAAGATGAAGACAAGAGTCCTGGTCTTCAGATGAAGACGAGAGTCCTGGTTTTCAGATCAAGATGAAGACAAGAGTCTTGGTGTTCAAGTGAAGATGAAGGTCCTGGTATTCAGATGAAGATGAGAGTCATGGTATTCAGATGAAGACGAGAGTCCTGGTCTTCAGATGAAGATGAATATGAAGACAAGAGTCTTGGTGTTCAAGTGAAGATGAAGGTCCTGGTATTCAGATGAAGATGAGAGTCCTGGTGTTCAGATGAAGACGAGAGTCCTGGTCTTCAGATGAACATGAAGAAGAAGACAAGAGTCTTGGTGTTCAAGTGAAGATGAAGGTCCTGGTATTCAGATGAAGTTGAAAGTCCTGGTCTTCAGATGAAGATGAGGATCCTGGTCTTCAGATGAAGATGAAGAGGAAGACGAGAGTCCTGGTCTTCAGATGAAGATGAAGATCCTGGTCTTCAGATGAAGATGAAGTCGAGGGTCCTGGTGTTCAGATGAAGATGAAGACAAGAGTCCTGGTCTTCAGATGAAGACGAGAGTCCTGGTCTTCAGATCAAGATGAAGACAAGAGTCTTGGTGTTCAAGTGAAGATGAAGGTCCTGGTATTCAGATGAAGATGAGAGTCATGGTCTTCAGATGAAGACGAGAGTCCTGGTCTTCAGATGAAGATGAAGATGAAGACAAGAGTCTTGGTGTTCAAGTGAAGATGAAGGTCCTGGTATTCAGTTGAAGATGAGAGTCCTGGTGTTCAGATGAAGACGAGAGTCCTGGTCTTCAGATGAAGATGAAGACAAGAATCTTGGTGTTCAAGTGAAGATGATGGTCCTGGTATTCAGATGAAGACGAGGGTCCTGGTCTTCAGATGAAGATAAGAGTGCTGCTCTTCAGATGAAGACCCTGGTCTTCAGATGAAGATGAACATGAAGACGAGAGTCTTGGGGTTCAGGTGAAGATGAAGGTCCTGGTATTCAGACGAAGATGAAGACGAGGGTCCTGGTGTTCAGATGAAGATGAAGACGAGAGTCCTGGTCTCCAGATGAAGACGAGAGTCCTGGTCTTCAGATGAAGATGAAGATGAAGACAAGAGTCTTGGTGTTCAAGTGAAGATGAAGGTCCTGGTATTCAGATGAAGATGACAGTCATGGTCTTCAGATGAAGACGAGAGTCCTGGTCTTCAGATGAAGATGAAGATGAAGACAAGAGTCTTGGTGTTCAAGTGAAGATGAAGGTCCTGGTATTCAGATGAAGATGAGAGTCTTGGTCTTCAGATGAAGACGAGAGTCCTGGTCTTCAGATGAAGATGAAGACAAGAATCTTGGTGTTCAAGTGAAGATGAAGGTCCTGGTATTCAGATGAAGACGAGGGTCCTGGTCTTCAGATGAAGATAAGAGTCCTGGCCTTCAGATGAAGACCCTGGTATTCAGACGAAGATGAACACGAGGGTCCTGGTGTTCAGATGAACATGAAGACGAGACTCCTGGTCTTCAGATGAAGATGAGGGTCCTGGTCTTCAGATGAACATGAAGACAAGAGTCTTGGTGTTCAAGTGAAGATGAAGGTCCTGGTATTCAGATGAAGACGAGGGTCCTGGTGTTCAGATGAAGATGAAGACGAGAGTCCTGGTGTTCTGATGAAGACGAGGGTCTTGGTGTCCGGATGAAGATGAAGACAAGAGTCTTGGTGTTCAAGTGAAGATGAAAGTATTGGTATTCAGATGAAGACAAGGGTCCTTGTGTTCAGATGAAGATGAGAGTCCTGGTCTTCAGATGAAGATGAGAGTCCTGATCTTCAGATGAAGATGAGGATCCTGGTCTTCAGATGAAGATGAACAGGAAGACGAGAGTCCTGGTGTTCAGATGAAGATGAAGACGAGAGTCCTGGTCTTCAGATGAAGACGAGAGTCCTGGTCTTCAGATGAAGACGAGAGTCCTGGTCTTCAGATGAACATGAAGATGAAGACAAGAGTCTTGGTGTTCAAGTGAAGATGAAGGTCCTGGTATTCAGATGAAGATGAACATGAAGACGAGAGTCTTGGTGGTCAGGTGAAGATGAAGGTCCTGGTATTCAGATGAAGATGAAGACGAGGGTCCTGGTGTTCAGATGAAGATGAAGACAAGAGTCCTGGTCTTCAGATGAAGACGAGAGTCCTGGTCTTAAGATGAAGATGAAGACAAGAGTCATGGTGTTAAAGTGAAGATGAAGGTCCTGGTATTCAGATGAAGATGAGAGTCATGGTCTTCAGATGAAGACGAGAGTCCTGGTCTTCAGATGAAGATGAAGACAATAGTCTTGGTGTTCAAGTGAAGATGAAGGTCCTGGTATTCAGATGAAGATGAGAGTCCTGGTCTTCGGATGAAGACGAGAGTCCTGGTCTTCAGATGAAGATGAAGACAAGAATCTTGGTGTTCAAGTGAAGATGAAGGTCCTGGTATTCAGATGAAGACAAGGGTCCTGGTCTTCAGATGAAGATGAGAATCCTGGTCTTCAGATGAAGATGAGGATCCTGGTCTTCAGATGAAGATGAACAGGAAGACGAGAGTCCTGGTGTTCAGATGAAGATGAAGACAAGAGTCCTGGTCTTCAGATGAAGACGAGAGTCCTGGTCTTCAGATGAACATGAAGATGAAGACAAGAGTCTTGGTGTTCAAGTGAAGATGAAGGTCCTGGTATTCAGATGAAGATGAACATGAAGACGAGCGTCTTGGTGTTCAGGTGAAGATGAAGGTCCTGGTATTCAGATGAAGACGAGGGTCCTTGTGTTCAGATGAAGATGAAGATGAGAGTCCTCGTCTTCAGATGAAGATGAGAGTCCTGGTCTTCCGATGAAGATGAGGATCCTGGTCTTCAGATGAAGATGAACAGGAAGACGAGAGTCTTGGTGTTCAGATGAAGATGAAGACAAGAGTCCTGGTCTTCAGATGAAGACGTGAGTCCTGGTCTTCAGATGAACATGAAGATGAAGACAAGAGTCTTGGTGTTCAAGTGAAGATGAAGGTCCTGGTATTCAGATGAAGATGAACATGAAGACGAGAGTCTTGGTGTTCAGGTGAAGATGAAGACGAGGGTCCTGGTGTTCAGATGAAGATGAAGACAAGAGTCCTGGTCTTCAGATGAAGACGAGAATCATGGTCTTCAGATGAAGATGAAGACAAGAGTCTTGGTGTTCAAGTGAAGATGAAGGTCCTGGTCTTCAGATGAAGATGAGAGTCATGGTCTTCGGATGAAGACGAGAGTCCTGGTCTTCAGATGAAGATGAAGACAAGAATCTTGGTGTTCAAGTGAAGATGAAGGTCCTGGTATTCTGATGAAGACAAGGGTCCTGGTCTTCAGATGAAGATGAGAGTCCTGGTCTTCAGATGAAGATGAGGATCCTGGTCTTCAGATGAAGATGAAAAGGAAGACGAGAGTCCTGGTGTTCAGATGAAGATGAAGACAAGAGTCCTGGTCTTCAGATGAAGATGAGAGTCCTGGTCTTCAGATGAAGATGAAGGTCCTGGTATTCAGATGAAGATGAACATGAAGACGAGAGTCTTGATGTTCAAGTGAAGATGAAGGTCCTGGTATTCAGATGAAGATGAACATGAAGACGAGCGTCTTGTTGTTCAGGTGAAGATGAAGGTCCTGGTATTCAGATGAAGACGAGGGTCCTGGTGTTCAGATGAAGATGAAGACGAGAGTCCTGGTGTTCTGATGAAGACGAGGGTCTTGGTGTCTGGATGAAGATGAAGACAAGAGTCTTGGTGTTCAAGTGAAGATGAAAGTATTGGTATTCAGATGAAGACAAAGGTCCTTGTGTTCAGATGAAGATGAAGATGAGAGTCCTCGTCTTCAGATGAAGATGAGAGTCCTGGTCTTCAGATGAAGATGAGGATCCTGGTCTTCAGATGAAGATGAACAGGAAGACGAGAGTCCTGGTGTTCAGATGAAGACAAGAGTCCTGGTCTTCAGATGAAGACGAGAGTCCTGATCTTCAGATGAACATGAAGATGAAGACAAGAGTCTTGGTGTTCAAGTGAAGATGAAGGTCCTGGTATTCAGATGAAGACGAGGGTCCTGGTGTTCAGATGAAAATGAAGACGAGAGTCCTGGTCTTCTGATGAAGACGAGGGTCTTGGCGTCCGGATGAAGATGAAGACAAGAGTCTTGGTGTTCAAGTGAAGATCAAGGTATTGGTATTCTGATGAAGACGAGGGTCCTGGTTTTAAGATGAAGATGAGAGTCCTGGTCTTCAGATGAAGATGAGGATCCTGGTCTTCAGATGAAGATGAACAGGAAGACGAGAGTCCTGGTCTTCAGATGAAGATCCTGGTCTTCAGATGAAGATGAACATGAAGACGAGACTCCTGGTGTTCAGATGAAGATGAAGATAAGAGTCCTGGTCTTCAGATGAAGACGAGAGTCCTGGTCTTCAGATGAACATGAAGATGAAGACAAGAGTCTTGGTGTTCAAGTGAAGATGAAGGTCCTGGTATTCAGATGAAGTCGAGAGTCCTGGTCTTCAGATGAAGATGAGGATCCTGGTCTTCAGATGAAGATGAAGACGAAGAGGAAGACGAGAGTCCTGGTCTTCAGATGAAGATGAAGATCCTGGTCTTCAGATGAAGATGAACATGAAGACGAGAGTCTTGGTGTTCAGGTGAAGATGAAGGTCCTGGTATTCAGATGAAGATGAAGACGAGGGTCCTGGTGTTCAGATGAAGACGAGAGTCCTGGTATTCAGATGAAGATGAAGAATAGAGTCTTGGTGTTCAAGTGAAGACGAAGGTCCTGGTATTCAGATGAAGATGAGAGTCATGGTCTTCAGATGAAGACGAGAGTCCTGGTCTTCAGATAAAGACGAGGGTTCTGGTGTTACGATGAAGATGAAGACAAGAGTCTTGGTGTTCAAGTGAAGATGAAGGTCCTGGTATTCAGATGAAGATGAACATGAAGACGAGAGTCTTGGTGGTCAGGTGAAGATGAAGGTCCTGGTATTCAGATGAAGATGAAGACAAGGGTCCTGGTGTTCAGATGAAGATGAAGACAAGAGTCCTGGTCTTCAGATGAAGACGAGAGTCCTGGTCTTCAGATGAAGATGAAGATGAAGACAAGAGTCATGGTGTTAAAGTGAAGATGAAGGTCCTGGTATTCAGATGAAGATGAGAGTCATGGTCTTCAGATGAAGACGAGAGTCCTGGTCTTCAGATGAAGATGAAGACAAGAGTCTTGGTGTTCAAGTGAAGATGAAGGTCCTGGTATTCAGATGAAGATGAGAGTCCTGGTCTTCGGATGGAGACGAGAGTCCTGGTCTTCAGATGAAGATGAAGACAAGAATCTTGGTGTTCAAGTGAAGATGAAGGTCCTGGTATTCAGATGAAGACAAGGGTCCTGGTCTTCAGATGAAGATGATAATCCTGGTCTTCAGATGAAGATGAGGATCCTGGTCTTCAGATGAAGATGAAAAGGAAGACGAGAGTCCTGGTGTTCAGATGAAGATGAAGACAAGAGTCCTGGTCTTCAGATGAAGACGAGAATCCTGGTCTTCAGATGAACATGAAGATGAAGACAAGAGTCTTGGTGTTCAAGTGAAGATGAAGGTCCTGGTATTCAGATGAAGATGAACATGAAGACGAGCGTCTTGGTGTTCAGGTGAAGATGAAGGTCCTGGTATTCAGATGAAGACGAGGGTCCTTGTGTTCAGATGAAGATGAAGATGAGAGTACTCGTCTTCAGATGAAGATGAGAGTCCTGGTCTTCAGATGAAGATGAGGATCCTGGTCTTCAGATGAAGATGAACAGGAAGACGAGAGTCTTGGTGTTCAGATGAAGATGAAGACAAGAGTCCTGGTCTTCAGATGAAGACGTGAGTCCTGGTCTTCAGATGAACATGAAGATGAAGACAAGAGTCTTGGTGTTCAAGTGAAGATGAAGGTCCTGGTATTCAGATGAAGATGAACATGAAGACGAGAGTCTTGGTGTTCAGGTGAAGATGAAGGTCCTGGTATTCAGATGAAGATGAAGACGAGGGTCCTGGTGTTCAGATGAAGACGAGAGTCCTGGTATTCAGATGAAGATGAAGATGAAGAATAGAGTCTTGGTGTTCAAGTGAAGACGAAGGTCCTGGTATTCAGATGAAGATGAGAGTCATGGTCTTCAGATGAAGACGAGAGTCCTGGTCTTCAGATAAAGACGAGGGTTCTGGTGTTACGATGAAGATGAAGACAAGAGTCTTGGTGTTCAAGTGAAGATGAAGGTCCTGGTATTCAGATGAAGATGAGAGTCCTGGTCTTCGGATGAAGACGAGGGTCCTGGTCTTCAGATGAAGATGAAGACAAGAATCTTGGTGTTCAAGTGAAGATGAAGGTCCTGGTATTCAGATGAAGACGAAAGTCCTGGTCTTCAGATGAAGACGAGGGTCTTGGTGTCCGGATGAAGATGAAGACAAGAGTCTTGGTGTTCAAGTGAAGATGAAGGTATTGGTATTCTGATGAAGACGAGGGTCCTGGTCTTCAGATGAAGATGAGAGTCCTGGTCTTCAGATGAAGATGAGGATCCTGGTCTTCAGATGAAGATGAACAGGAAGACGAGAGTCCTGGTCTTCAGATGAAGATCCTGGTCTTCAGATGAAGATGAACATGAAGATGAGAGTCCTGGTGTTCAGATGAAGATGAAGACAAGAGTCCTGATCTTCAGATGAAGACGAGAGTCCTGGTCTTCAGATGAACATGAAGATGAAGACAAGAGTCTTGGTGTTCAAGTGAAGATGAAGGTCCTGGTATTCAGATGAAGTCGAGAGTCCTGGTCTTCAGATGAAAATGAGGATCCTGGTCTTCAGATGAAGATGAAGATGAAGAGGAAGATGAGAGTCCTGGTCTTCAGATGAAGATGAAGATCCTGGTCTTCAGATGAAGATGAACATGAAGACGAGAGTCTTGGTGTTCAGGTGAAGATGAAGGTCCTGGTATTCAGATGAAGATGAAGACGAGGGTCCTGGTGTTCAGATGAAGACGAGAGTCCTGGTCTTCAGATAAAGACGAGGGTCCTGGTGTTCAGATGAAGATGAGAGTCCTGGTCTTCGGATGAAGACGAGGGTCCTGGTCTTCAGATGAAGATGAAGACAAGAATCTTGGTGTTCAAGTGAAGATGAAGGTCCTGGTATTCAGATGAAGACGAGGGTCCTGGTCTTCAGATGAAGATAAGAGTCCTGGTCTTCAGATGAAGACCCTGGTCTTCAGATGAAGATGAACATGAAGACGAGAGTCTTGGGGTTCAGGTGAAGATGAAGGTCTTGGTATTCAGATGAAGACGAGGGTCCTGGTGTTCAGATGAAGATGAAGACGAGAGTCCTGGTCTCCAGATGAAGACAAGAGTCCTGGTCTTAAGATGAAGATGAAGATGAAGACAAGAGTCTCGGTGTTCAAGTGAAGATCAAGGTCCTGGTATTCAGATGAAGATGAGACTCATGGTCTTCAGATGAAACGAGAGTCCTGGTCTTCAGATGAAGATGAAGACAAGAGTCTTGGTGTTCAAGTGAAGATGAAGGTCCTGTTATTCAGATGAAGATGAAGACAAGAATCTTGGTGTTCAAGTGAAGATGAAGGTCCTGGTATTCAGATGAAGACGAGGGTCCTGGTCTTCAGATGAAGATAAGTGTCCTGGTCTTCAGATGAAGACCCTGGTATTCAGATGAAGATGAACATGAGGGTCCTGGTGTTCAGATGAACATGAAGACGAGAGTCCTGGTCTTCAGATGAAGATGAGGGTCCTGGTCTTCAGATGAACATGAAGACAAGAGTCTTGGTGTTCAAGTGAAGATGAAGGTCCTGGTATTCAGATGAAGATGAACATGAAGATGAGCGTCTTGGTGTTCAGGTGAAGATGAAGGTCCTGGTATTCAGATGAAGACGAGGGTCCTGGTGTTCAGATGAAGATGAAGACGAGAGTCATGGTGTTCTGATGAAGACGAGGGTCTTGGTGTCCGGATGAAGATGAAGACAAGAGTCTTGGTGTTCAAGTGAAGACGAAAGTATTGATATTCAGATGAAGACAAGGGTCCTTGTATTCAGATGAAGATGAGAGTCCTCGTCTTCAGGTGAAGATGAGAGTCTTGGTCTTCAGATGAAGATGAGGATCCTGGTCTTCAGATGAAGATGAACAGGAAGACGAGAGTCCTGGTGTTCAGATGAAGATGAAGACGAGAGTCCTGGTCTTCAGATGAAGACGAGAGTCCTGGTCTTCAGATGAAGACGAGAGTCCTGGTCTTCAGATGAACATGAAGATGAAGACAAGAGTCTTGGTGTTCAAGTGAAGATGAAGGTCCTGGTACTCAGATGAACATGAACATGAAGACGAGAGTCTTGGTGTTCAGGTGAAGATGAAGGTCCTGGTATTCAGATGAAGATGAAGATGAAGACGAGGGTCCTGGTGTTCAGATGAAGATGAAGACAAGAGTCCTGGTCTTCAAATGAAGACGAGAGTCCTGGTCTTCAGATGAAGATGAAGACAAGAGTCTTGGTGTTCAAGTGAAGATGAAGGTCCTGGTCTTCAGATGAAGATGAGAGTCATGGTCTTCAGATGAAGACGAGAGTCCTGGTCTTCAGATGAACATGAAGATGAAGACAAGAGTCTCGGTGTTCAAGTGAAGATGAAGGTCCTGGTATTCAGATGAAGATGAGAGTCCTGGTCTTCGGATGAAGACGAGAGTCCTGGTCTTCAGATGAAGATGAAGACAAGAATCTTGGTGTTCAAGTGAAGATGAAGGTCCTGGTATTCAGATGAAGACAAGGGTCCTGGTCTTCAGATGAAGATGAGAGTCCTGGTCTTCAGATGAAGATGAGGATCCTGGTCTTCAGATGAAGATGAAAAGGAAGACAAGAGTCCTGGTGTTCAGATGAAGATGAAGACAACAGTCCTGGTCTTCAGATGAAGATGAGAGTCCTGGTCTTCAGATGAAGATGAAGGTCCTGGTATTCAGATGAAGATGAACATGAAGACGAGAGTCTTGGTGTTCAAGTGAAGGTGAAGGTCCTGGTATTCAGATGAAGATGAACATGAAGACGAGCGTCTTGGTGTTCAGGTGAAGATGAAGGTCCTGGTATTCAGATGAAGACGAGGGTCCTGGTGTTCAGATGAAGATGAAGACGAGAGTCCTGGTGTTCTGATGAAGACGAGGGTCTTGGTGTCTGGATGAAGATGAAGACAAGAGTCTTGGTGTTCAAGTGAAGATGAAAGTATTGGTATTCAGATGAAGACAAAGGTCCTTGTGTTCAGATGAAGATGAAGATGAGAGTCCTCGTCTTCAGATGAAGATGAGAGTCCTGGTCTTCAGATGAAGATGAGGATCCTGGTCGTCAGATGAAGATGAACAGGAAGACGAGAGTCCTGGTGTTCAGATGAAGATGAAGACAAGAGTCCTGGTCTTCAGATGAAGACGAGAGTCCTGGTCGTCAGATGAACATGAAGATGAAGACAAGCGTCTTGGTGTTCAAGTGAAGATGAAGGTCCTGGTATTCAGATGAAGTTGAGAGTCCTGGTCTTCAGATGAAGATGAGGGTCCTGGTCTTCAGATGAAGATGAAGAGGAAGACGAGAGTCCTGGTCTTCAGATGAAGATGAAGATCCTGGTCTTCAGATGAAGATGAACATGAAGACGAGAGTCTTGGTGTTCAGGTGAAGATGAAGGTCCTGGTATTCAGATGAAGATGAAGACGAGGGTCCTGGTGTTCAGATGAAAATGAAGACAAGAGCCCTGGTCTTCAGATGAAGACGAGAGTCCTGGTCTTCAGATGAAGATGAAGACAAGAGTCTTGGTGTTCAAGTGAAGATGAAGATCCTGGTATTCAGATGAAGATGAGAGTCATGGTCGTCAGATGAAGACGAGAGTCCTGGTCTTCAGATGAAGATGAAGATGAAGACAAGAGTCTTGGTGTTCAAGTGAAGATGAAGGTCCTGGTATTCAGATGAAGATGAGAGTCCTGGTCTTCGGATGAAGACGAGAGTCCTGGTCTTAAGATGAAGACAAGAATCTTGGTGTTCAAGTGAAGATGAAGGTCCTGGTATTCAGATGAAGACGAGGGTCCTGGTCTTCAGATGAAGATAAGAGTCCTGGTCTTCAGATGAAGACCCTGGTCTTCAGATGAAGACCCTGGTCTTCAGATGAAGATGAACATGAAGACGAGAGTCTTGGGGTTCAGGTGAAGATGAAGGTCCTGGTATTCAGATGAAGATGAACACGAGGGTCCTGGTGTTCAGATGAACATGAAGACGAGAGTCCTGGTCTTCAGATGAAGACGAGGGTCCTGGTCTTCAGATGAAGATGAAGATGAAGACAAGAGTCTTGGTGGTCAAGTGAAGATGAAGGTCCTGGTATTCAGATGAAGATGAGACTCCTGGTCTTCAGATGAAGACGAGAGTCCTGGTCTTCAGATGAAGATGAAGACAAGAGTCTTGGTGTTCAAGTGAAGATGAAGGTCCTGGTATTCAGATGAAGATGAGAGTCCTGGTCTTCAGATGAAGACGAGAGTCCTGGTCTTCAGATGAAGATGAGTCCTTGTCTTCAGATGAAGATCCTGGTGTTCAGATGAAGATGAACATGAAGACGAGATCCTTGGTGTTCAGGTGAAGATGAAGGTCCTGGTATTCAGATGAAGATGAAGACGAGGGTCCTGGTGTTCAGATGAAGATGAAGACGAGAGTCCTGGTCTTCAGCTGAAGACGAGAGTCCTGGTCTTCAGATGAAGATGAAGATGAAGATGAGAGTCTTGGTGTTCAAGTGAAGATGAAGTTCCTGGTATTCAGATGAAGATGAAAGTCCTGGTCTTCAGATGAAGACGAGAGTCCTGGTCTTCAGATGAAGACAAGAGTCTTGGTGTTCAAGTGAAGATGAAGGTCCTGGTATTCAGATGAAGATGAGAGTCCTGGTCTTCAGATGAAGACGAGAGTCCTGGTCTTCAGATGAAGTTGAAGACAAGAATCTTGGTGTTCAAGTGAAGATGAAGGTCCTGGTATTCAGATGAAGACGAGGGTCCTGGTCTTCAGATGAAGATAAGAGTCCTGGTCTTCAGATGAAGACCCTGGTCTTCAGATGAAGATGAACATGAAGACGAGAGTCTTGGGGTTCAGGTGAAGATGAAGGTCCTGGTATTCAGATGAAGATGAAGACGAGGGTCCTGGTGTTCAGATGAACATGAAGACGAGAGTCCTGGTCTTCAGATGAAGACGAGGGTCCTGGTGTTCAGATGAAGACAAGAGTCTTGGTGTTCAAGTGAAGATGAAGGTCCTGGTATTCAGATGAAGATGAAGACCAGAGTCTTGGTGTTCAGGTGAAGATGAAGGTCCTGGTATTCAGATGAAGATGAACACGAGGGTCCTGGTGTTCAGATGAACATGAAGATGAGAGTCCTGGTCTTCAGATGAAGACGAGGGTCCTGGTGTTCAGATGAAGATGAAGACAAAAGTCTTGGTGTTCAAGTGAAGATGAAGGTCCTGGTATTCAGATGAAGATGAACATGAAGACGAGAGTCTTGGTGTTCAGGTGAAGATGAAGGTCCTGGTATTCAGATGAAGATTAGGGTCCTGGTGTTCAGATGAAGATGAGAGTCCTGGTCTTCTGATGAAGACGAGGGTCTTGGTGTCCGGATGAAGATGAAGACAAGAGTCTTGGTGTTCAAGTGAAGATGAAGGTCCTGGTATTCAGATAAAGATGAAGACGAGGGTCCTGGTGTTCAGATGAAGACAAGAGTCTTGGTGTTCAAGTGAAGATGAAGGTCCTGGTATTCAGATGAAGATGAGAGTCCTGGTCTTCAGATGAAGACGAGAGTCCTGGTCTTCAGATGAAGATGAGGATCCTGGTCTTCAGATGAAGATGAACATGAAGACGAGAGTCTTGGTGTTCAGGTGAAGATGAAGGTCCTGATATTCAGATGAAGATGAAGACGAGGGTCCTGGTGTTCAGATGAAGATGAAGACGAGACTCCTGGTCTTCAGCTGAAGACGAGAGTCCTGGTCTTCAGATGAAGATGAAGATGAAGACAAGAGTCTTGGTGTTCAAGTGAAGATGAAGGTCCTGGTATTCAGATGAAGACGAGGGTCCTGGTCTTCAGATGAAGATGAGAGTCCTGGTCTTCAGATGAAGATGAGAATCCTGGTCTTTGGATGAAGATGAAGATCCTGGTCTTCAGATGAAGATGAACATGAAGACGAGAGTCTTGGTGTTCAGGTGAAGATGAAGACAAGAGTCTTGGTTTACAAGTGAAGATGAAGGTCCTGGTATTCAGATGAAGACGAGAGTCCTGGTCTTCCGATGAAGACGAGGGTCTTGGTGTTCAGATGAAGATGAAGACAAGAGTCTTCGTGTTCAAGTGAAGATGAAGGTATTGGTATTTAGATGAAGACAAGGGTCCTTCTGTTCAGATGAAGATGAAGATGAGAGTCCTGGTCTTGAGATGAAGATGAGAGTCCTGGTCTTCAGATGAAGATGAAGATCCTGGTCTTCAGATGAAGATGAACATGAAGACGAGAGTCTTGGTGTTCAGGTGAAGATGAAGGTCCTGATATTCAGATGAAGATGAAGACGAGGGTCCTGGTGTTCAGATGAAGATGAAGACGAGAGTCCTGGTCTTCAGCTGAAGACGAGAGTCCTGGTCTTCAGATGAAGATGAAGATGAAGATGAGAGTCTTGGTGTTCAAGTAAAGATGAAGTTCCTGGTATTCAGATGAAGATGAAAGTCCTGGTCTTCAGATGAAGACGAGAGTCCTGGTCTTCAGATGAAGACAAGAGTCTTGGTGTTCAAGTGAAGATGAAGGTCCTGGTATTCAGATGAAGATGAGAGTCCTGGTCTTCAGATGAAGAGGAGAGTCCTGGTCTTCAGATGAAGTTGAAGACAAGAATCTTGGTGTTCAAGTGAAGATGAAGGTCCTGGTATTCAGATGAAGACGAGGGTCCTGGTCTTCAGATGAAGATAAGAGTCCTGGTCTTCAGATGAAGACCCTGGTCTTCAGATGAAGATGAACATGAAGACGAGAATCTTGGGGTTCAGGTGAAGATGAAGGTCCTGGTATTCAGATGAAGATGAAGACGAGGGTCCTGGTGTTCAGATGAACATGAAGACGAGAGTCCTGGTCTTCAGATGAAGACGAGGGTCCTGGTGTTCAGATGAAGACAAGAGTCTTGGTGTTCAAGTGAAGATGAAGGTCCTGGTATTCAGATGAAGATGAAGACCAGAGTCTTGGTGTTCAGGTGAAGATGAAGGTCCTGGTATTCAGATGAAGATGAACACGAGGGTCCTGGTGTTCAGATGAACATGAAGATGAGAGTCCTGGTCTTCATATGAAGACGAGGGTCCTGGTGTTCAGATGAAGATGAAGACAAAAGTCTTGGTGTTCAAGTGAAGATGAAGGTCCTGGTATTCAGATGAAGATGAACATGAAGACGAGAGTCTTGGTGTTCAGGTGAAGATGAAGGTCCTGGTATTCAGATGAAGATTAGGGTCCTGGTGTTCAGATGAAGATGAGAGTCCTGGTCTTCTGATGAAGACGAGGGTCTTGGTGTCCGGATGAAGATGAAGACAAGAGTCTTGGTGTTCAAGTGAAGATGAAGGTCCTGGTATTCAGATAAAGATGAAGACGAGGGTCCTGGTGTTCAGATGAAGACAAGAGTCTTGGTGTTCAAGTGAAGATGAAGGTCCTGGTATTCAGATGAAGATGAGAGTCCTGGTCTTCAGATGAAGACGAGAGTCCTGGTCTTCAGATGAAGATGAGGATCCTGGTCTTCAGATGAAGATGAACATGAAGACGAGAGTCTTGGTGTTCAGGTGAAGATGAAGGTCCTGATATTCAGATGAAGATGAAGACGAGGGTCCTGGTGTTCAGATGAAGATGAAGACGAGACTCCTGGTCTTCAGCTGAAGACGAGAGTCCTGGTCTTCAGATGAAGATGAAGATGAAGACAAGAGTCTTGGTGTTCAAGTGAAGATGAAGGTCCTGGTATTCAGATGAAGATGAAAGTCCTGGTCTTCAGATGAAGACGAGAGTCCTGGTCTTCAGATGAAGATGAAGATGAAGACAAGAGTCTTGGTGTTCAAGTGAAGATGAAGGTCCTGGTATTCAGATGAAGATGAGAGTCCCGGTCTTCAGATGAAGACGAGAGTCCTGGTCTTCAGATGAAGTTGAAGACAAGAATCTTGGTGTTCAAGTGAAGATGAAGGTCCTGGTATTCAGATGAAGATGAGGGTCCTGGTCTTCAGATGAAGATAAGAGTCCTGGTCTTCAGATGAAGACCCTGGTCTTCAGATGAAGATAAACATGAAGACGAGAGTCTTGGGGTTCAGGTGAAGATGAAGGTCCTGGTATTCAGATGAAGATGAAGACGAGGGTCCTGGTGTTCAGATGAACATGAAGACGAGAGTCCTGGTCTTCAGATGAAGACGAGGGTCCTGGTGTTCAGATGAAGACAAGAGTCTTGGTGTTCAAGTGAAGATGAAGGTCCTGGTATTCAGATGATGATGAAGACCAGAGTCTTGGTGTTCAGGTGAAGATGAAGGTCCTGGTATTCAGATGAAGATGAACACGAGGGTCCTGGTGTTCAGATAAACATGAAGATGAGAGTCCTGGTCTTGAGATGAAGACTAGGGTCCTGGTGTTCAGATGAAGATGAAGATAAAAGTCTTGGTGTTCAAGTGAAGATGAAGGTCCTGGTATTCAGATGAAGATGAACATGAAGACGAGAGTCTTGGTGTTCAGGTGAAGATGAAGGTCCTGGTATTCAGATGAAGATTAGGGTCCTGGTGTTCAGATGAAGATGAGAGTCCTGGTCTTCTGATGAAGACGAGGGTCTTGGTGTCCGGATGAAGATGAAGACAAGAGTCTTGGTGTTCAAGTGAAGATGAAGGTCCTGGTATTCAGATAAAGATGAAGACGAGGGTCCTGGTGTTCAGATGAAGACAAGAGTCTTGGTGTTCAAGTGAAGATGAAGATCCTGGTATTCAGATGAAGATGAGGGTCCTGGTCTTCAGATGAAGACGAGAGTCCTGGTCTTCAGATGAAGATGAAGACAAGAGTCTTGGTGTTCAAGTGAAGATGAAGGTGCTGGTATTCAGATGAAGATGAGAGTCCTGGTCTTCAGATGAAGATGAAGACAAGAGTCTTGGTGTTCAAGTGAAGCTGAAGGTCCTGGTATTCAGATGAAGATGAGAGTCCTGGTCTTCAGATGAAGACGAGAGTCCTGGTCTTCAGATGAAGACAAGAGTAATGGTCTTCAGATGAAGACCCTGGTCTTCAGATGAAGATGAACATGAAGACGAGAGTCTTGGGGTTCAGGTGAAGATGAAGGTCCTGGTATTCAGATGAAGATGAACACGAGGGTCCTGGTGTTCAGATGAACATGAAGACGAGAGTCCTGGTCTTCAGATGAAGACGAGGGTCCTGGTCTTCAGATGAAGATGAAGACAAGAGTCTTGGTGTTCGAGTGAAGATGAAGGTCCTGGTATTCAGATGAAGATGAACATGAAGACGAGAGTCTTGGTGTTCAGGTGAAGATGAAGGTCCTGGTATTCAGATGAAGAATAGGGTCCTGATGTTCAGATGAAGATGAAGACGAGAGTCCTGGTCTTCTGATGAAGACGAGGGTCTTGGTGTCCGGATGAAGATGAAGACAAGAGTCTTGGTGTTCAAGTGAAGATGAAGGCATTGGTATTCAGATGAAGACAAGGGTCTTTGTGTTCAGATGAAGATGAGAGTCCTGGTCTTCAGATGAAGATGAGAGTCCTGGTCTTCAGATGAAGATGAGTATCCTGGTCTTCAGATGAAGATGAACAGGAAGATGAGAGTCCTGGTGTTCAGATGAAGACGAGAGTCCTGGTCTTCAGATGAAGAGTAGAGTCCTGGTCTTCAGATGAAGATGAAGATGACGACAAGAGTCTTGGTGTTCAAGTGAAGATGAAGGTCCTGGTATTCAGATGAAGATGAGAGTCCTGGTCTTCAGATGAAGATGAGGATCCTGGTCTTCAGATGAAGATGAACAGGAAGACGAGAGTCCTGGTCTTCAGATGAAGATGAAGATGACGACAAGACTCTTGGTGTTCAAGTGAAGATGAAGGTCCTGGTATTCAGATGAAGATGAGAGTCCTGGTCTTCAGATGAAGATGAACAGGAAGACGAGAGTCCTGGTCTTCAGATAAAGATGAAGATCCTGGTCTTCAGATGAAGATGAACATGAAGACGAGAGTCTTGGTGTTCAGGTGAAGATGAAGGTCCTGGTCTTCAGATGAAGATGAGGGTCCTGGTGTTCAGATGAAGATGAAGACGAGAATCCTGGTCTTCAGATGAAGATGAGAGTCCTGGTCTTCAGATGAAGATGAGAGTCCTGGTCTTTGGATGAAGATGAAAATCCTGGTCTTCAGATGAACATGAAGACGAGAGTCTTGGTGTTCAGGTGAAGATGAAGACGAGAGTCCTGGTCTTCAGATGAAGACGAGAGTCCTGGTCTTCAGATGATGATGAAGATGACGACAAGAGTCTAGGTGTTCAAGTGAAGATGAAGGTCCTGGTATTCAGATGAAGATGAGAGTCCTGGTCGTCAGATGAAGATGAGGATCCTGGTCTTCAGATGAAGATGAACAGGAAGACGAGAGTCCTGGTCTTCAGATGAAGATGAAGATGACGACAAGAGTCTTGGTGTTCAAGTGAAGATGAAGGTCCTGGTATTCAGATGAAGATGAGAGTCCTGGTCTTCAGATAAAGATGAAGATCCTGGTCTTCAGATGAAGATGAACATGAAGACGAGAGTCTTGGTGTTCAGGTGAAGATGAAGGTCCTGGTCTTCAGATGAAGATGAGGGTCCTGGTGTTCAGATGAAGATGAAGACGAGAGTCCTGGTCTTCGGATGAAGATGAGAGTCCTGGTCTTCAGATGAAGATGAGAGTCCTGGTCTTTGGATGAAGATGAAAATCCTGGTCTTCAGATGAAGATGAACATGAAGACGAGAGTCTTGGTGTTCAGGTGAAGATGACGACGAGAGTCCTGGTCTTCAGATGAAGACGAGAGTCCTGGTCTTCAGATGAAGATGACGACAAGAGTCTCGTTGTTCAAGTGAAGATGAAGTTCCTGGTATTCAGATGAAGATGAGAGTCCTGGTCTTCAGATGAAGATGAGGATCCTGGTCTTCAGATGAAGATGAACAGGAAGACGAGAGTCCTGGTCTTCAGATAAAGATGAAGATCCTGGTCTTCAGATGAAGATGAACATGAAGACGAGAGTCTTGGTGTTCAGGTGAAGATGAAGGTCCTGGTCTTCAGATGAAGATGAGGGTCCTGGTGTTCAGATGAAGATGAAGACGAGAGTCCTGGTCTTCAGATGAAGATGAGAGTCCTGGTCTTCAGATGAAGATGAGAGTCCTGGTCTTTGGATGAAGATGAAAATCCTGGTCTTCAGATGAAGATGAACATGAAGACGAGAGCCTTGGTGTTCAGGTGAAGATGACGACGAGAGTCCTGGTCTTCAGATGAAGACGAGAGCCCTGGTCTTCAGATGAAGATGAAGACAAGAGTCTTGGTGTTCAAGTGAAGATGAAGGTCCTGGTCTTCAGATGAAGATGAGGGTCCTGGTGTTCAGATGAAGATGAAGACGAGAGTCCTGGTCTTCAGATGAAGATGAGAGTCCTGGTCTTCAGATGAAGATGAGAGTCCTGGTCTTTGGATGAAGATGAAAATCCTGGTCTTCAGATGAAGATGAACATGAAGACGAGAGTCTTGGTGTTCAGGTGAAGATGAAGACGAGAGTCCTGGTCTTCAGATGAAGACGAGAGTCCTGGTCTTCAGATGAAGATGAAGATGACGACAAGAGTCTAGGTGTTCAAGTGAAGATGTAGGTCCTGGTATTCAGATGAAGATGAGAGTCCTGGTCTTCAGATGAAGATGAGGATCCTTGTCTTCAGATGAAGATGAACAGGAAGATGAGAGTCCTGGTCTTCAGATGAAGATGAAGATGACGACAAGAGTCTTGGTGTTCAAGTGAAGATGAAGGTCCTGGTATTCAGATGAAGATGAGAGTCCTGGTCTTCAGATAAAGATGAAGATCCTGGTCTTCAGATGAAGATGAATGTGAAGACGAGAGTCTTGGTGTTCAGGTGAAGATGACGACGAGAGTCCTGGTCTTCAGATGAAGACGAGAGTCCTGGTCTTCAGATGAAGATGAAGATGACGACAAGAGTCTCGTTGTTCAAGTGAAGATGAAGTTCCTGGTATTCAGATGAAAATGAGAGTCCTGGTCTTCAGATGAAGATGAGGATCCTGGTCTTCAGATGAAGATGAACAGGAAGACGAGAGTCCTGGTCTTCAGATAAAGATGAAGATCCTGGTCTTCAGATGAAGATGAACATGAAGACGAGAGTCTTGGTGTTCAGGTGAAGATGAAGGTCCTGGTCTTCAGATGAAGATGAGGGTCCTGGTGTTCAGATGAAGATGAAGACGAGAGTCCTGGTCTTCAGATGAAGATGAGAGTCCTGGTCTTCAGATGAAGATGAGAGTCCTGGTCTTTGGATGAAGATGAAAATCCTGGTCTTCAGATGAAGATGAACATGAAGACGAGAGTCTTGGTGTTCAGGTGAAGATGACGACGAGAGTCCTGGTCTTCAGATGAAGACGAGAGCCCTGGTCTTCAGATGAAGATGAAGACAAGAGTCTTGGTGTTCAAGTGAAGATGAAGGTCCTGGTATTCAGATGAAGATGAGAGTCCTGGTCATCAGATGTCGATGAAGACAAGAATCTTGGTGTTCAAGTGAAGATGAAGGTCCTGGTCTTCAGATGAAGACGAGGGTCCTGGTCTTCAGATGAAGATAAAAGTCCTGGTTTCAGATGAAGATCCTGGTCTTAAGATGAAGATGAACATGAAGACGAGAGTCTTGGGGTTCAGGTGAAGATGAAGGTACTGGTATTCAGATGAAGATGAACACGAGGGTCCTGGTGATCAAATGAAGATGAGAGTCCTGGTCTTCTGATGAAGACGAAGGTCCTGGTTTTCAGATGAAGACAAGAGTCTTGGAGTTCAAGTGAAGATGAAGGTCCTGGTATTCAGATGAAGACGAGGGTCCTGGTCTTCAGATGAAGATGAGAGTCCTGGTCTTCAGATGAAGATGAAAGTCCTGGTCTTTGGATGAAGATGAAGATCCTGGTCTTCAGATGAAGATGAACATGAAGACGAGAGTCTTGGTGTTCAGGTGAAGATGAGAGTCCTGGTCTTCAGATGAAGACGAGAGTCCTGGTCTTCAGATGAAGATGAGGATCCTGGTCTTCAGATGAAGATGAACATGAAGACGAGAGTCTTGGTGTTCAGGTGAAGATGAAGGTCCTGATATTCAGATGAAGATGAAGACGAGGGTCCTGGTGTTCAGATGAAGATGAAGACGAGACTCCTGGTCTTCAGCTGAAGACGAGAGTCCTGGTCTTCAGATGAAGATGAAGATGAAGACAAGAGTCTTGCTGTTCAAGTGAAGATGAAGGTCCTGGTATTCAGATGAAGACGAGGGTCCTGGTCTTCAGATGAAGATGAGAATCCTGGTCTTTGGATGAAGATGAAGATCCTGGTCTTCAGATGAAGATGAACATGAAGACGAGAGTCTTGGTGTTCAGGTGAAGATGAAGACAAGAGTCTTGGTTTACAAGTGAAGATGAAGGTCCTGGTATTCAGATGAAGACGAGAGTCCTGGTCTTCCGATGAAGACGAGGGTCTTGGTGTTCAGATGAAGATGAAGACAAGAGTCTTCGTGTTCAAGTGAAGATGAAGGTATTGGTATTTAGATGAAGACAAGGGTCCTTGTGTTCAGATGAAGATGAAGATGAGAGTCCTGGTCTTGAGATGAAGATGAGAGTCCTGGTCTTCAGATGAAGATGAAGATCCTGGTCTTCAGATGAAGATGAACATGAAGACGAGAGTCTTGGTGTTCAGGTGAAGATGAAGGTCCTGATATTCAGATGAAGATGAAGACGAGGGTCCTGGTGTTCAGATGAAGATGAAGACGAGAGTCCTGGTCTTCAGCTGAAGACGAGAGTCCTGGTCTTCAGATGAAGATGAAGATGAAGATGAGAGTCTTGGTGTTCAAGTAAACATGAAGTTCCTGGTATTCAGATGAAGATGAAAGTCCTGGTCTTCAGATGAAGACGAGAGTCCTGGTCTTCAGATGAAGACAAGAGTCTTGGTGTTCAAGTGAAGATGAAGGTCCTGGTATTCAGATGAAGATGAGAGTCCTGGTCTTCAGATGAAGAGGAGAGTCCTGGTCTTCAGATGAAGTTGAAGACAAGAATCTTGGTGTTCAAGTGAAGATGAAGGTCCTGGTATTCAGATGAAGACGAGGGTCCTGGTCTTCAGATGAAGATAAGAGTCCTGGTCTTCAGATGAAGACCCTGGTCTTCAGATGAAGATGAACATGAAGACGAGAATCTTGGGGTTCAGGTGAAGATGAAGGTCCTGGTATTCAGATGAAGATGAAGACGAGGGTCCTGGTGTTCAGATGAACATGAAGACGAGAGTCCTGGTCTTCAGATGAAGACGAGGGTCCTGGTGTTCAGATGAAGACAAGAGTCTTGGTGTTCAAGTGAAGATGAAGGTCCTGGTATTCAGATGAAGATGAAGACCAGAGTCTTGGTGTTCAGGTGAAGATGAAGGTCCTGGTATTCAGATGAAGATGAACACGAGGGTCCTGGTGTTCAGATGAACATGAAGATGAGAGTCCTGGTCTTCATATGAAGACGAGGGTCCTGGTGTTCAGATGAAGATGAAGACAAAAGTCTTGGTGTTCAAGTGAAGATGAAGGTCCTGGTATTCAGATGAAGATGAACATGAAGACGAGAGTCTTGGTGTTCAGGTGAAGATGAAGGTCCTGGTATTCAGATGAAGATTAGGGTCCTGGTGTTCAGATGAAGATGAGAGTCCTGGTCTTCTGATGAAGACGAGGGTCTTGGTGTCCGGATGAAGATGAAGACAAGAGTCTTGGTGTTCAAGTGAAGATGAAGGTCCTGGTATTCAGATAAAGATGAAGACGAGGGTCCTGGTGTTCAGATGAAGACAAGAGTCTTGGTGTTCAAGTGAAGATGAAGGTCCTGGTATTCAGATGAAGATGAGAGTCCTGGTCTTCAGATGAAGACGAGAGTCCTGGTCTTCAGATGAAGATGAGGATCCTGGTCTTCAGATGAAGATGAACATGAAGACGAGAGTCTTGGTGTTCAGGTGAAGATGAAGGTCCTGATATTCAGATGAAGATGAAGACGAGGGTCCTGGTGTTCAGATGAAGATGAAGACGAGACTCCTGGTCTTCAGCTGAAGACGAGAGTCCTGGTCTTCAGATGAAGATGAAGATGAAGACAAGAGTCTTGGTGTTCAAGTGAAGATGAAGGTCCTGGTATTCAGATGAAGATGAAAGTCCTGGTCTTCAGATGAAGACGAGAGTCCTGGTCTTCAGATGAAGATGAAGATGAAGACAAGAGTCTTGGTGTTCAAGTGAAGATGAAGGTCCTGGTATTCAGATGAAGATGAGAGTCCCGGTCTTCAGATGAAGACGAGAGTCCTGGTCTTCAGATGAAGTTGAAGACAAGAATCTTGGTGTTCAAGTGAAGATGAAGGTCCTGGTATTCAGATGAAGATGAGGGTCCTGGTCTTCAGATGAAGATAAGAGTCCTGGTCTTCAGATGAAGACCCTGGTCTTCAGATGAAGATAAACATGAAGACGAGAGTCTTGGGGTTCAGGTGAAGATGAAGGTCCTGGTATTCAGATGAAGATGAAGACGAGGGTCCTGGTGTTCAGATGAACATGAAGACGAGAGTCCTGGTCTTCAGATGAAGACGAGGGTCCTGGTGTTCAGATGAAGACAAGAGTCTTGGTGTTCAAGTGAAGATGAAGGTCCTGGTATTCAGATGATGATGAAGACCAGAGTCTTGGTGTTCAGGTGAAGATGAAGGTCCTGGTATTCAGATGAAGATGAACACGAGGGTCCTGGTGTTCAGATAAACATGAAGATGAGAGTCCTGGTCTTGAGATGAAGACTAGGGTCCTGGTGTTCAGATGAAGATGAAGATAAAAGTCTTGGTGTTCAAGTGAAGATGAAGGTCCTGGTATTCAGATGAAGATGAACATGAAGACGAGAGTCTTGGTGTTCAGGTGAAGATGAAGGTCCTGGTATTCAGATGAAGATTAGGGTCCTGGTGTTCAGATGAAGATGAGAGTCCTGGTCTTCTGATGAAGACGAGGGTCTTGGTGTCCGGATGAAGATGAAGACAAGAGTCTTGGTGTTCAAGTGAAGATGAAGGTCCTGGTATTCAGATAAAGATGAAGACGAGGGTCCTGGTGTTCAGATGAAGAC